>NW_021529024.1:67266-144926 GCF_001605985.2 Dendrobium catenatum | reverse complement strand
AAAAATCTATAAGCTAAATAAAAATCAATATGGTCTTGCACCTTCATTCATCGTTCCAAATCCATGGCACCCATGAATGCTTTAAATCATCTACCTCCTCTACCAACATGTCCATTTAAAATCTCTTCCAATAAAATCTTTTCTTCAAGAGGTATCTTTTGTATTAATTCTTCTAAGACATTCCAAAAATTTAATAGAACTCATATCCAAACTACTTGAGGAGCCTAAGCACTTATAATATTAACAATCTTATCATCAACAACAATCTTTAAAGCTATTAATTCTATCTCCAATCCTATAATTTTTTTATAAACTTATCCTTTAAACTCTTATCTATAATAACACATACACCATTTCTAGTACGACTCCTACCCGAATACCAAAGTTTAAATCCTAAACTATCAATTTCCTTAGCCATCTCACCAACCCATTTAGTTTCCTGAATGCATAAAATATTTAACTTCCTATGAATCATAATATCTATTAATTCCATTAATTTTCCTATAAGGGAACCTATATTCCAAGTTTCTATCCTAATTTTAGTTTCATGGACTAGCTTCTTTGCCCACATCTGTCCTTGATGTGGGAACCCTTGCCTATTTAACACTGCACTCAGGCTCCGGTGCAGCGGCCCTTACACACTTGTCATAATATTCAGACCATACAGCACGTCGCTTCTAGGGGACGCCCTAGCATTAACACAATTTCAAAGGCTGAAATTATTATTAATTTTTTTTTATTTCAGTCATAGTCTAAAGTAGAGATTCACATTGACATCCAAGAAGTGGCTGCACCTTACGATCTTTTTTAAAATATAATTTTTTCACCAAAATTTTTTTGAAAGACTTGGAATTTATTTAGGTTATGAAAACTAGCTTGATCAACACAATGTACGTTATGATGTCTAAAAGTAGGGAGAAAAAATACATCATATGAAAATTAGCTTGATTAACACAAATATTGATACTTTAGTTTATACTAAAAACTTTCAAAATTAAATTCAAAATCAATCAGTCTGTATTTTTAATAAATTCGCAACCTAAGTGTCATAAGAGGACAAACTCAATGACACTGATACTGATTTGATCCAAGTTCAAATGAACCAAGACCAAGCACTTTAAGAATATTTAAAATAATTAAGATATTAATTGAAGGACTAAATGATCTTAGAATCTTATATGCTTATAGTCATATTAAGCATTTTCATGATACAAATCCAATGATTAAAATATCATGGAATTATGAGGTTATTAAGATACTTAAATACTAAATAAGTGGCCTTTTTATCAAAGGATTTAATATGGGTCATTTGGTAGAGCGTTATGAAAATTTGGATGTGTTATGCTTCAAGATCTAAATTGAAAATAAAAAAATTTAGAATTATTTACCAAAGCTTCTATCAATAATCCCAAATCATCCATATAACTCAATATTCAACAAAAGTAATTAAATATCATACATCAAAAAATATTTCACTACATTTATTCATCAACATCACATTTATAATAGTGAGGCGATCACTAAAAATCAATATATCAATAGCAACTAACTACAAAAAAAATTTAAAAAAAAAAACATAATGAAATTTAAAGAAGAACCTAAGGATCTCAATCAATCTCACTCCATATGGTCTTGACCACTTCCCTGACTTGAAATGACTAAGACCACATAATGTTTACTTATATCAATAGAATCAGTAGCATTCAATATCATCAAGGATTAGTTATCCCTATTATGATTCAATATAATTAATAACGAGAAGTAAGAAACATCATGTTAAAATTCAAAAATCAATGACATGTGTGAGAGAATAATTATATCAAAAATTAATAAATCAATATTGTAGTATGAATATGCAGGTATCAATATCATTAATGTTACATGTCTTATTTATCTTATCAACTATTTATTCTTAAAAAATCATTCTCATAATGCATACATATTTCTCTATCTATCTGTCAATGCTAGGAATGCTATCAATGTAAAAATTGCATTTGTATATGATTCAATATAGGGTTCAACAAGGCAAGACATCTAGCTTTAATATGGTGTTTTAATTCTTTCATCTATATTCTTCATTATCATTGCCATTACAATATCTTTACCATTTTATCATTATAGGTGGCTTTTAATAATCATTTAAGAGTCATCACTTTCTACCCGTTAGTGTAATTTGATCATTAATTATAGGCTATAATCAGGATAACACCACAATTCATCTTTAAAGGAAAGTCCGTCAGCCCTCCCTCCTGCGTAGGGTATTATATTTTAATAGCCAACCTGAATTACTCATAGTGTTAAGAGTTTACCTTCCTTATTAAATGCATGTATTATATTTATTTCATATTAGATGTATCAATCTCACTTTCTTGCACGAAATGCAGTATAACTTGCTGAAATCTATAAATTTTGAAAAACTAAATAATAAATAATAAGTTTAGAAAATCATAACTTTAATTTTAACTAGACAAATTTAATAATATTAAATTCAAAATATCTGTAAAGTTTGTATCTATCATATATAAAAAGTTATACTATAGAAGTGCGATAGATCACGAGAAAACATATTTTTATTGATTTAGAAAAAATTAAAATTATGAAACATAAAATCATTGAAAATTAAAGAGAGATTAATGTTACTTACAATAATTAGAAGACTTTTCCTAACTAAAGTAGTTCATGAAAATAATCAAAAATTGGCTTTCTCTCTCTTTTCTCTCTCATCTCCCTCTTTTTTCTCCCTTTCCATACTGAACAAACCATGGCTGAAATGGGCTGGAGGTGGCAGGAAATCTATAGTAAAAAATATATAAAATTGTGATTAGTGCCCTAGCACAGCAGTGCCACATGTTGAATTCAGAATTACGGTAGAATAGAGACTCAAAAGTTGTGAGATTATTTTCTGGCACCATTGTGCCCTTACGCTTGGCGTCGTAGCCCTCTAAAGCATAACACCGAAGCTTTCTAGCCAAATAGAAATTCATATTTTCATTGTAAATTACTTTTCATGTTCTGGGTTGTTATAGATTGAATTTTTGAAAATGTCAAAATATTATAAGTAGATACTTATTCTCCAAATGATGTAGACAAAATTGAGATTGAAGAGAGTTTTGAGATCTAAAAAAATACTCTTGAGCTTTACCAAATATTTAACGACAATGATCATCATCTCCATCATTGTCATTTAACTATCTTCCTAAGGATGTCATCATGACTTGTTCATCCATTATTGGACTACCATCACTATCTGGTCACAACTCTTCAGCCATCAAAGTTCATTTACCATCATTCAATTGTTATTATCCACTATTCTTGCCCAATAACCTTTGTGCCACCACTATCGCCTAATGATCATTGTTCAAATATTATCTTATGACTATTATGATCTCTCAACTACTCCCACAATCTTTACTAAAACTACAAGAGACCAAGTAAGTGCTTCCAACTTTGTAATTTCATCTTCTCTTGTTATGGAGAATAGCTGACTTTTTTATTCCAAGTCAATTGTGGATTATTTCAATTAGGCCAAGCCCCATGATTTTCTTCACTGACTAGATTTTGCACATAAAAAAATTAGTGTCTCCTACATTCTTATCTTTTATCTGTGTCTTGAATCTTCATGTATAGATACAATGTAAAACTTTCTTTATATCATTGTGAATTTTCTAGCACACATCTATAGTATATTATTTTAGTGGGTGTGAAATATTAATAATTATCAATCAAGTTAATTAGCTGATAAAGAATTCCTGTGTTAAGAGTTTAGGGTTTGTTTTTATTATTTTATCAATTATATAAAATTATATATATATATATATATATATATATATAACCTTTAGAGTTAAGATTATGTGTTTAAAATTGAGAAGTTCTGTATGGCTATCACATCACGATGTTAACATAGTGCATTAAATAAAAGTTATATACAACTGTAGTTAAGATTATGATGTTTTATAGATTTCAATTTTGGGCAATAAAAACTTAATATCTAAGTTGACTATGACAAATATATGGCATTAAAATGGGGCATAATTAAAAATGATTGATTGAGCAATGCTTATATTAAATTAGCAGTTGTAGTAACATTATTGAAGACAAGGTACAAAAAATTATGTATAATACACCATTAGATATAAAAAGTATGCACCATTAGATATAAAAAGTATGTGTAATGTATTATTAGATAAGTAGATAAAATTAATGTCGAAGGAAAAGAGAAAAGAGATAGTAGATAACTTTGGTTGAAGTTTTTCAAAATAATTTGTGAAAAATAAGACTGGCATCTTAGACAACATTCTTATGAAGGAATAGAAAATAAAAATTCATAAATCTAAGCTCAAATAAGTGTTGATAAGGTTACAATGATGATTTTGGATTAAGTTAGAAATCAACTTTTCTTTTTAAACTTTCAATACACCTTTAAAAAGCGTCAAATGTGATGATTTTCTTTCATGCAAAAGTGTACGAAATTGAAATTATTAATTTTAAAATATATTTTTAATCAATAAATTTAGTTTTTGACTCAGAAAAAAATGATGAAATGGTATCCAAAATAGAGAATTTGTAGTTAGGGTTATTAAAAAGATTTTTGTTTTGAAAAAAGAACACTAATCTTACTATGAATCTTGTGTTCAAATCGTTTTTTTATTAAAGCAAGCCAAGTATGAACAATTCATTATTCAGTTGTGTTCAGCTTATTTTAGGCTTGAAATTAAAAAGTAAATAAATATATAATATATATAAGATATTGTTGATTTAATAAATAAAAAGATTATGGGTAGCTTGAGAAAAATTGGTACACCTATTTTTTATTTGATAAAAAAATGTTTTAAGAAGTTCAATTTATTTACTCTCACATTATTAAGTTTAAATAATTGTTGTTTTAAAAACCATAAAGGATAAATTTCAATTGACTAGATTTATTCTTTGAATGGTTGATGTTCGTGATTGTAGGGCTTGTTTGATATGGTGGATGTGTGATATGGGAGAAATTCTTCTGTGTGGAGTTCGGATGTACCAGACGTAAATCTACATCTGTACTCCAATAAAATCTTGACACATGGTAGTGGACACGTGGGTATACGATTGGATTTTATTTTTTATTTTATGTCTTGTCAACCCGACCTAGTGATGAAAATTTTGAATTCGCAGGAGTTCAAAAGCTTGGAGATAAGTCATTTTATTTTCCCATTTACTTTTCATCCTGGAATCTCATTACTTACTTTCTCTCTCATTCGGTATTACAAAAGCTTCACTACAAATAGGTGCAATCCTTCGACATTTCGGATGGTGCAAAAGTTCATCTCCATGTGCAAACATGTGCAAGAACTTGCTGCATATTCATAGGTATTGATACCGCGCTGAGTTCTTCAATTGTAAAAACTTGGTCATAGCTTTAAAAATTTTGAGCTATTTTTGTTCATTTTAGCCTTGTTTACTGTGTTTTAAGTGTGCTTTCATTGTGCTTTTGTTTTCATGGTATCTGCTTGTATATTTACTTCTTTAGTCTTTAAAACTAGGTTGTATAGCTTTAAAAAACATAAGTACATTTTTTAATGGCGCTTTTCACTGTGCATTTGCTAACGCTCTTTCACTGCGCATGTGATACTGTGCTTTTACTACTATGTTGTCACTACACTTTCACTGCTCTTTCTTTGTGCTTTGCTATTACTTTTGTTTTACTTTTTATTCACTAAGATTTTATCTTTATTTTTAGCAGATGGCTCCTTATGTTCATCCAATTACATATCATTGAAATTATTTGCAACTCATTTGTCAAAGTAATTCACAAAGATGTTAAGGACATATTGAAGGCTTTCAACATCTATTAGTTTGTGATGTTCTCATGATTCTAACTAAATGTACCATTGATATAATAGCAGTTAAAATTCTATTAAAGACCATTTGCTAAAATTCACATGCGATGAGATAGCTCTGCTCATAGGTTTGCTTAACAAAGGTGCTAAAATTATATGGTAGAGTGAGCCACTTACACTACAAGAAAACCTTGTATTACCGTTAGACTTTACAGTGGAAGTAAATAGGTCGATAAAAGTAGTTAACCAACCAGGGTATATTTCACTAGTACCTTAGCGACGGTGTTTCTGATGTTTGTCCACCAATCTTTTACTAACAGATTATCCACCGGCATCTTTGTCGTTATTTATAAGACTATTGTTGTTGTAGTCCATGACCTCTAGCTTGAGTTTTTGATGATGACAAATAATGTCGATTGAATTATCTCATTATTCATTGAATTTTTTTGATATTGCTCTTGTCTGTGAGTACTAACATTTCAGGGAGATCACATATTGCTCAAGACAAAAAAAGACTCGAGACTAGGTAGAATTGGATGTGAAGTCTGTAACTATGTATTTTTCTTTTATTTTTTTGTTTTTGATTATGGCCATAAAGTGTATGCAAACTGAGCAACCATGCACACACATAGGGGGAGATTTTTTTTTAAGTAAATAAAAAATTACTCTCTGTAGATAGTACCGTATGATTTTAAATCGTACTGTACGAACTATTGTGGCTCAACGACTAATTTTTGTGAACTAATCATACTGTACGATTATAATTGTACGGTACGATATATTTTTAATTTGAAACCCTAGTCGCCAGATTAATTTAAGTAAGTTTTTAAATCTTAAAATTTGAACTAATCGTATTATACGATAGGATCATACAATACAAATATTTGACTACTTACTTAAATTAACCCTCGTGATTAGTCAATTAAATCAAGGATTAATTATTGATTGGTAATCATATTGTACGACATGGTTCGTACCGTACAATAAACTGAGGCTATTTTTGATCGTTCCGAACATCATATCGGATGATCCCTTGATTTTTTACCTAATCGTATGAGATGATATAAACATCGTACCGAATGACCTGAAGCTTTTAATCAATCGTATTCTAAGAAGTGATTCATACCAGAAGATGAACATAGATGAGTTTTGGTCATCATAGTGTTCATCCTGTACGAACAGAAGAAATATAACATATCATACAGGATGATATTTGTATTATATTGTATGATAGTATTCAGAAAAATTACCTGTTCGTACTCCTTCGTACCAGGATGAAGGCTATTTTGAACTAATCATATAGTACGATCTTGGATCATACTATACAAATAAAAACGAATGAATTGAAAATTTAGGATTTCTTGGAGCCTAATTTGTATATGATACTTTTGTCTTTTGAAAAAATAAGAGAGAGGAATGTGACAAGAAGGGAACTTCTTAAGAGGGAGCTACTTGATGAGATTTTGGGTTTGTGAGAGGAAGGAGAAGGTGAGTTTGTGAGGGAGGAGTGCGAGGGAGATAACATGGTTGCTCCAAGCCTGCTATACCCTTGCTCCTCCTATGGCCCGAGAAAATCTTGTGGGAGCTTTCTAAGGGGAAGATGCTTCAAGGTCTGTGTCCTCAACGGTACTTTGCCTTCTCTAGGAGGGAAAAAATGAGAAGGTTCGATGCCGTCACCTAGAGGGTGACATAGTGTTTGGTTCTCCGCCACATTAGGGAAGGTGAAAGTGAGGGTTTGTAAAGGCTTCTCCGCCTTATTGTGAGGCCAAAAGGAGAATTACTTTTGAGTAATGAAATTTCCAAAGTGGAGAACTCTGGGGAGTGGATGTAGGTCAAGTGACCGAACCACTATAAATCTTCTAGTGTGATTTTTCAATTTACTGCCTTTTACTAATGTTTTGCATCTTACATTTGCTATAACTTTTTGCTGAAGATTATATTCTTGATCCTTGTTTTATGATTTAAAATTTCAATACCAGTTGTTGCAATCATGTTCTAATTTGTCGCTTCCGTATCAAGTTAAGTTTTTGTTTTAAAAAATTTTAACAAAAAAAAATTAGAATTCCTATTTAGGGTTGTTTCTTTATTACAAAAATTTCCAATTCACCCCCCTCTTAGCTCATCTCGTACTTTCAATTGATATTAGAGCGGGGTTTAAAAATAGTGTTTTAGAAAACATTGAAAAATCAATCATGACACATTTTGGTAACCGTAATACTGTGGAGGGTTATTATATAACTCATCCACCCCTATTTGACAACATACTGCTTGATTTTTAGAAAATTAAAATGTCTACATTTTTACATTCTATATACTATCGTATGTGGATGTTGGTTCAAGAAGGTTATACTGCACAGTTTAAACTTGTGAAATGGATTGAAAACACAAACAACTTTTAGTGAATGGTGTAATGAGGATAGGGATCTAGCATAATTAAATGCAAAGTGCTTGAATTGTTTCTTTTATGCATTAAAATTAGAGGACTACATTAGAGTGTCTACCTGTGTGACTAGTAAGGAGATTTGTGATAAATTGTGTATCACATATGAAGGAAGTAGTGAGGTTAAATAGTTTAGATTAAACATTTTATTTCAAGATTATAAACTCTTCCATATGAAACCTAGCAAAATTATATATGATATGTACATAGGTTTACCCAGATAATGACATCCTTCCATGCACTAGGTAGAGAAATTTCAAATTTTGAAAAAGTTAATAAGATTTTGAAAAGCTTACCGAGTTCCTATGGTGCTAAAATTACTACAATTATTTAATCCAAATATTTAAACTTTTATTCAATTAAAAATTTACTTTGGTCACTCATTGTTTACGAGCAAGGAGTGAGTCAAAGGCAAAATGATATAGGAGAAAATAAAAATGAGCGGATGGTGGCATTGAAAGCAAACAACTAAGAAAGTGAAAGTTCTGCAGCGGAGGAAGATAAAGATATAGCCTTGATGATCCTTCAATTCAAGAATATTCTAAAAAGAAAATAAAGGCATCATCAAAATAACTAGAACAAATGTAAAAGCTAACCTCCGAGCTCGTTGCCCTAACATAAAGATCCAGCCAACTAAGGAAAAAGGCGAGGAGAAAGTGAAATATAAGAAAGGGAAGATGAAGACATAAAAGGCATTTTGGGCCAACTCTTCCTCAGAATCGTCAGAAGAAGATGTAGAGGAGGAGGTAAAAAATTTGTGTCTAATGGCTAACGATAATCTTGATCAATCAGATTAAGATGAGGTATGTCAAGTTTCATATGAAGATTCATGGATCATTTTTGAGAAAATTCATGATTCGTATTGAAAGTTAAAGAAAATGCATGCCAATCTTAATGTTGAATTTAATACTTTACAAACTGAACATGTTAACTTAGTTAAAGAACACTCTGAATTAGAAAGAGATCACATGTCTCTGCTTGATGAGTTTGATGCATTAAATAAGAAGCATATTAAATTATCTAGTGCACATGAGTCTTTGAAGACATCGCATATTGAATTAGAAAAAGACTTTAAAATGTTAGAGGAACTTGCATGGGAAATAGATAACAATGAACATCGATTAAAACTGGAAGTGGCAGCATATGAATTTGAAAATAATACATTGAAAGCAAAGATCATAACATTTAAAAAAGATAAAACATCATCTACATTAGCACAAACAAGCAAACCCCCGGTATTGTACACATCACACAACTTTAAGAAGAGGTATCACCACGTATATAGTTTAGTGAACCCATTTCCCGGTGTTAGGTGCTTTTCTTGTGGCATGCTAAGACAAAAAATTTTAACAATAAAAAAATTAGAATTCCTGTTTAGGATTGTTTTTTTATTAGAAAAGTTGTCAATTCACCCCCACCCCTCTTATCCCATCTCATACTTCATTGTTTATTTTGACATTTTATCTGTCAAAAATTACCATAAGAATATCCAAGAAATATTGCGTTGGCCTACTTAAACCCGATGAACACATTCCAGTAGATGTTTCACTAGTTACTCTTTAGGAGGAAACTCCATTGGAATTTTGATGGAGAAAGCCCTATTTACCTCAGGACATTGTCTTCCTTTTCATTTTCTTTCCTCCCCATTTTTGTTCACTGCACTCATATCAGTCACCTCAGTTGAATGCCACCACCATCGAGACCGGTCTGTCCCCTGATGTTTACTGTTGACTTTATTGATGTTCGCCTCCTCAGTCTCCGATGTTTTCCACCTCATTTGCCAAAAATCTATCTTAAGTTTTTCCTTTTATCATGGATGTTCTCGGTAGACATTTGCAAGAGATTGTACCATGGTGTATGCATTTTGTATATTATAAGTCTAAAGAGGGAGTTGATGTGTCTATTCTCGATAGACATTTGCAAGAGATTGTATCATGGTGTATGCATTTCGTATATTATATTCTTCTTATTAATTGGAATGAGTTGGGGAAAATCCTAAAATAGAGAAGCAATGTGGTGATACTTGCAATGTGTGATAGAAAATTTCCCTCATACTTAGGAGAAAATTCTATAAGATGTGGTGAGACTTATAATGCTTTGTGGTATAAAATGTAGGTCATTAAAAGAGAAACATAATATTAAGTTAATTATTTGCATAAATTAGAGTACTCATGATTGATTTTACTTTTAAAGACAATATAAGAAATGAGCATACACTTGAAAATGTTGGAGAAGCTCCTATGAAAGATAAGATTAGATAGAGCGAGAGAGTTGTCATAGATGGTTTTATCACATCAACTATATTTTCATACTCCAAGAAAATTGGTTAATTAACCATAAATATATTCGAAAAAAACTGCATTTTCATATAGGTATGCCTATGAAGTCACGTAAATTCACTTTTCAAACTACATTTTCACACCCTTAGGCTATATTATGGATTGTATAAATCAAAGAAGTTGGATGTATGACCAATTGGTTCAAGGACAAAAGACATTAATATATGAGTTCATTAATGGGATGAACGTTTTCATTCAGACAACAAAATAACTGTCCAGCTTCATCTCAGATGGAAAGTTTCCATGTCCATATTCTAAACATAAAAATCAAGTGCATCTAAGACCAAATGAAGACTCAATTTGTGAAGCATATTTAATGTATGAGACAACCCAATTTTATTCACATTACTTTGACACAGTGTAACAATCAAGTAGGAGTACTACACATCAAAATTTGGGTCATGCAAATTCATGTAAATCCTCAAATTTATCTATATTCAATGGAACTAGCGAACCCGCAGATGCTAGCACCGTTATGTTTATATAGATGTTTAAGTTTGAATGAATATAGTTTTGGAATATTTCTATACAGGTTATGATGTAGAAATCATTTTTCTAATAGAGAAGGCCATTTTTTTTATTTTTGCTATTGATTTCCATGGATTATCCTTTGGAAATAAACTCACGATGAAATGATATCGTATTTTTTTTGAAACTTTTTTGCCGACATTTCTAGAGGATAATCCGTTGGATGTTACCGTCGGTAACCGCCAAGAGAAACCATCCAATAGATTTACCACAATTATTTTTGGGGAAAAATTTTCATCGAAAATTCTGGCAGATAAAATGCAAGAATTTCTTCCTGGAAAATGACATCTTAGTTACAAATTTTCTGTCGGTAAGTCCACCAGAAATATTTTCAGCATATTTTTTTCTAACATAATGAAATTTCTGACATGTGAATTATCGTCAGACAACTTTTCACTAGAAATGCAATAAAAATTGAATTTTACTGACGAAATTTCAGGTTTATCGATGGATTTTGCTGTAGTTTTACATGAGTCTTATCCATTAATATTAAAAGTGAAATGATTGAAATAAACAGATCAACTGCCTCAACAAATGAACTTTTATAATATTTTTTATTTCTAATTTTTTTCCCCTCAATAACCTAAAAATCTCAAGAAGGAACCTATTTATAGCAAGTAATATAGAAGAATTCTAATCTATTAATTGGGCCAGGAGTATTAGGGAATTTTTGATCTATTAGTTCATTAAAATTGCCCCCAAGTTTGCTATCGAGAAGCCACTTGGTTACATAAATGGGTTTATACCTCTCCTATTTATGAGTGCTAAGATAATTTTAGTCTAATTATAATTATTAATTTATTTTATAATTCATTAGACAATATTACCTTACATGGTCTTATGCATATATGGTTCTAGGAGCACTTCTCACTAAATGGCTCCAAGTACCCTGATTTATGATCACGTTTTCTTAGATGGGGCAATACAAATATTTTTTATTATGTAGAGAAGGATAACAATTTATTTGCTACCTTAAAGGAAAGGCAGGTATGTATGGAAATTTGTCTTGAAGCTCATTTCAATTAATTCCTTTAATATTGGAGATTTTTTAATATAAGTATAATTTCTATGCATATTTTTGATATACTCCAGGGTATTATTCATGAGGAAGTAGAAAATTTGAGTTTTGACATAACTTCCATTGAAAACATCCAAATACAAAATCACACTCAATATTTTCAATAAATCCCCTCACCAACACCAAAAGAATTTCCCACCCATGCCCTCATTCTACCCTGTAAGGCTGCCCATATTCTACTTATCAAGACCCCCCTCTATCAATAGGTCAGGATTGTGCTAATGTTCAAGAGAAATTGTTTGGTGCTTTTAAAAATATTTACAATAGAATTGAAGAGAAGGGCACCATGCTTGATCAACTTGAAGCAAAGGCCAATTATCTTGAATACAAATTCATCCACCATATAACCAATTGTAAATTTCATTCGTAGAAAACTCCTGCATCCTCATCCTCATCTTACCCATTTGTATATAAAGCCCCTCATCTATACAAAAAGTCCCCACAGATGCCCCTTCAGCCCTCTCATCTATACATAAAGCCCCACATCTATATAGAAATCTCCCACAACTGCCCCTCAAGCCCACCCTTCTATACATAAAGCCCCCCTCCCCTTAACTACCTCCCAAGCTGAACTTAAAGCCTCCCTATCTATAAACAACCCCATAGCTACCCCATAAATAGAACATTAAGCCTCTCCAGCTTCCCCTGAAGCCTCCCATCTGAACATAAAGACTTCCCATCTGTATAGAAAGCTCTCCCAAATGCCCCTCCATCCCTCCCATATGTACATAAAACCCCCACAGCTGCATCTACAACCCACCCACCCATCTGTACATAACCCCCCACAGAACCCCAAACTATACAGAAAGCCCTCCAAGCCCCCGCATCTCCCCCAGATGAAATAATTTCTATTGATTCATTTAAAATTGTTGCTTCTCTTACAAATAACATAACTAAATATGCTGGAAGGGATTTTCTAAGTAAGCAATATTAATTGCTTATTTGTTATTGCTTTAAAAATTATACTGATTATTAGGAATCCTTTAGTTAATGTTACTATGCTTTTGTTGATTCTTTAGATGCACTTTCTTCGTGCTTTCATTGTGCTTTCACATTGCTGTCACTGTGCTTCATGGCACTTCACTATGCTTTCACTATACTTTCACTATGCTTCACTTCACTTCAATGTGCTTCATGGCACTTTAGATGCATTTTCCTGTGTATTCACTTTGTATTTTTTTTTTTTTTGCAGGAATGACATTATTTATTCTTCTGGTAACATTATGATATCGAGAGGTGATATTGATGACCTAGTTACAAATATATACTCGGATAATAATTATGTAGATGCATTTACTTTGTTGTTATATAAAAAGAATTCTTTGGTGATTAAATCACTCTTCTTGGAGATTACATGGAGAAAGGCATTTGAAATTATTGTAATCCACTTGATTAAAGATATTTGGTGCTCTTGCATAAACTTTGCTAATCATTGGATCAACTCCTTAAAAAAACATTATATTTATATTCTTTTAGTGTGATCTCTCATCTCATATACTTGTATCATACAAAAATACAAAAATAATTAACATAATCACGTTGTGTTGTTAACTAGTTTTGATTTTTCGGGTGCTAGTTTTTGCAATTAGTTTTCATCACTTTGGTACCTTCCCTTCAAATACTTTTGTGTGATTTTTTTTATGCAGCATTCTCATCATATTAGTGTTTTAAATCATATTTTTAATATTTTATATAAAAAAAATATCTATTGGTAGCTGATTTGATGAAAATTATTTTACCTAATCTACACCATATTCGTCGCCTTGTTTTGATTTGCCTTATGAAATTTTTTGTGATTTAACTTGTATGATTGAAAATAATAATTTCATCATTTTAATTACTATAACTATCATTCATCTTTGTTTCCATAAGTAGAAAAAATAAAATATTTTCATCATAGATATCTTTCCAACATAAACTTGTTTGTGACTCATCCTTGAGGCATGTTGGACTTATTGTAAAGCATTGTCAATAACTTTCGATTGAATCACCTTTGGAAATACTTAAATATTTTTATATCTGATATTTGTAGTGATTATTAACATATTATTTCCATATTTTTAAAATTATAAATTAACTCACTTTGTTTATAATTTTAAGTGAGACTAGTTGCCTTTGATTTCTATGTGTTTTTCAACTAGTCTTGCCATATCTTTTAAGTTAATTTGAGTGGAACTTTTGGAGAACTTTTAAAGTTATTAGTTGTTATCTTCATTACAGTTTTATCATATTAAAATCCAACAAAACTTATTTTATAGAATAGAACCTTTTCATAAGTATTCATATCACATCTTTGCATAATATAGCTAGTCTTTCAAAATTTGCATTGTCTTGAGTTTTAACTTTGCAAAATCATATATAAATATTTTCATATCACAATTTTCTCTCATATGCATAAAAATCAATGAGCAAAAACATTTTTTCAGTGTTTATTAATCTTTATTTTGTGTGAGGTTTATGAGAACTACATAATTTATTCCTTGTGAGAGCAACATTGTATTAAGCTATGACTTGACTAGTTTTCTTTATTTTTGTTTGTAACTTGATGCATTTTGAAAGTAAAAATAGTAAGTAGATAAGAAAAAAATATATGAACCAAATAGTAGGGCTGATTTTTTATTATCTTTTCAACAAATAATGAAACATACAATTGCTCTACTATTCAAGAGATAGATCAACTCTCCCATAAACCCTAGGCATCACTAGGAACAACTCCAAAGAAAAGATACAACAAACACAATTCATAATAAAAATAAACCACCCAATTAACCTTAAGATAAACATTCCTAGTTTTCTCCCAAATTTGAATTCAAATCAGTCATATTTTCCTAAATAAACATGTCCTAATTCCCTTCCAATCAAATCATTCATCTTTCTAAACCTTTCTTAATTCAATCCTAATAAAATCAACAATCTTTCCCTAAATAAATATTTCCTAATTAGTTTTTCCTTATTTCTCCTCCTTATATAATGAATAATTAATCTCCTGGGCCCCACAAGGGCATATCAATACTCCCCCCAAAGACACATCTTATCCTTAAGGGGGAAGGAAAAGATCTGTCTCCTGATCATCTCATATGGCTTTCATGTGGCTTCATTTATCTTTCTTGATAGTGCATCCCCAAAGGTTCTTGGGAGGTCTACTTCAACAAAGGTCTGAGTTCTCTTCCCGCTTCAGGAGGAAGCAAAAGGAGTCGGTTCTCTGCCGCACCGGGGTTGGTGAAAAGGAGTTTGTTGTAAAGGCTTCTCCGCCTAGCTGTGGGAGCTAAAGGAGAGACACTTAGTTAGTGCAATACTCGGAGGGTGCCTCCGAGGAGTGGACGTAGGTCAATAATTGGCCGAACCACTATAAATCCGTTGTGATCTTTATTTTTTTTTGCTTTCGTGTTTATTTTTCTGCACCTTGATTTCTGTGATTATTTGGTTTTTAAGTTTTGCTGTGCTTTACCTAAAGAAATTTTTTTAAAATACCAATTCACCCCCCTCTTGGTTAGCCTCGGGCTAGTTTTTAAGGGCTTAACATCCCTAACAAACTTTCATCCTTGTTTAGGGTCCTATAATCCATGCAAAACCTCTAAATATCATCCTTCTTTCTCACAAATAAAAATGGGTTCGAAAAGGGGCTCACACTTACCTTAATCATTCCTACCTCAAGCATCTTTCTGATGAACATTTTTATCTCATCCTTTTGAATTTACGAGTACCAGTACAATCATATATTGATAGGGGAAGCTTCATCTTTTAAGGTATTGGAGTGCTAGTGCTCCCTAGGTGACGATACTCCTCTAGGTTGCTGAAAAACCATAAGAAACTATTGTAGGAGCTGACATGCACACTCGAAGACCTCGACCAGCTATGAATCCCAGACTTCCACCTGGCTCTACATCTCCATCAAGTAGCCCATCCCTGCTCCTTGTATTGCCTTGACTGTGATTTTGAGTAAAAACCATGGTTATACATAGGCAAACATCTCCTTACAGCACCACCCTCTTCCCTCCATATGGATCTCCATAGTTAAATATTTACAGTCCACCTTCATCTCCCTGATCATCTATAACCACTTAATCCCTAGGATCACATTAGTGCTCCAAAAATCTAAGGGAAGAAAATCTTCCACTATCTGTACGCCCTGGAGTGTCCAAACTAACCTAATATATATCCTCCTACTTCTCTCCACTTTCCTTGTCCCCATCATGACTTCAAAGCTCCCTGTAACCATCAACTTCAATCTAAACTTGTCCACAACCCGATTTGAGATGAAGTTATAAGTAGCCTTGCAATCCACCAGGACCACCACTTGTCGCTTCTTGATTTATCCATCACTTTCATGGTGTGATTTGGAGTAAATCCCATCATTAAGTTAAGGGACACTTCCGCCATATCAGGGTGGAGGTGCTCTCCTCTTGCTTCTGCAATCTCTTTCAACTAATTGCTATCAGTCTCCTCCTCATCACAAACCATAAGAATTTGGAGTGTGCGGTTGTTACACTAATGGCCATATACATACTTTTCAGTACATCGGAAGCACAATCCCTTCCCTCTTTTGTACTCCATTAATTTTTCTTTAATCCAAACAAAAAAATTATTCACATGAATTTACTTTACACTAATCCAAATAACTCCAAAATATTTTGTTATACTCTATTTTTTTTAGCCAACCAAACAACCCCTTAAGAATTGATGCAAAGAGAGCGAGGCATATAATAAAGTAATAATTTGTTTTATTGTATAGATTTAGGCGTCAGATAACTAGATACAAATTTTATCAATTAGAGTGATATTTTCGTTTTATTACATAATTTTTGGTACAGGTTAACGACAAATTTTATGTTTAGATGGATAAATATGAATTATATGTTTAGATGGATAAATATGAAGTAAATCCTTCTTTATCCCTCGCGCGACCTCTTTTTTCCGGCGAGCGAGACTCAAGAGGATCTAGCATAGCAAGTGCAATGGCGCTTCTGCCGTCATTCCTCGCTCTACCCGCCTCCTCCCCTTCTCGTGCTGACACAACTTTCAACCGCGTCAGCCGAATCTGTAGCACTGGCGGCGCGGCGCATGATAATGCCCTCCTCCTTCGGGCAGCAGAGGTCGCGGACTGGTCGGCGGGGCACACTGCTCCCCACCCTAACTTCGGCTGTGTCATTGCTCGCAACGGCGAGGTTGTCGGAGAGGGCTTTCTCTACGCACAGGGAACCAAATGTGCCGAGCTCCAGGCTGTCGAGGCAGCAAACGAGCTAGGGCGCGGCGCCACCGCGTACATCAACATGGAGCCTGGTGATTGCCACGGAGATCAAACCCCAGTCTCCTCCCTTGTCCAGGTTCGCAATCATTCCTTGTTGTTCGCCGATTACTTGTGTGAGTTTGCTGGAGTAGTTTTGACGTAATTTTTCTTTTATTAATTTGAGAGACATGTGCTGAAGCTGTATATCTGGTCGAGTAGTCTATGATTTTCATGCACCATGAAACTTGAATTTGATCTGTATTTAATTTTTTTCTAATGTATTAGATAAGGCGTACGCCTAAGTGGGAGGATTTTCCTCTAAAAAAGAGTTAGCCTGTCCTCATTTTGATGAATTTGAAACAAGAGGAAGCTGAGGTTCATAATTCCTCAGACGTGGCTCCGGCCTTTCTTCAAATAATTGGACTACTCATCTCATTTGGACAAATTTGAATTGAGAAGAATTTGAGGTTCATAATTCTTAAGACAAGCCTATGTTCTTCCTCCATTAAAGAGGTAGACTGCCCGTGTTTGGATGATTATGAACAGAGGGCGGTCACTATTTTCCTTCGAAGGCTTTAGTTTTCCATTTGAAAGAGGTGATTCGTCATATTTTAGTGTACAATAAGAGGATAGGCTACTTTCGTGCAATTTACACATTTTGATTTTCTTAGAATTTAAAAACAAAATTTCCTCTTTTTTTTTTTACTTTTTTGGATAGAAGTGCTTCGGAAATTTCCAAACAACTTAATATTTCAAAATATTCCCAAAGATTGTGGAACTTTCTCTCCTCTCCCGATACTCTAAATTCTCCTCGGGTCTCGTAGATATCATAATTTTCATCTCCGTGCTTCTATAAAAACTATGCTGCAAGAGGCATAACTATGGCGGTGTCTATAGTTCGTAATTTCTTTGGTGAAGCTCTAGTCTTCCTTCAAAAAAGAGGTAGATTATTATTATTGATACGGCATCACAAAATTAACTTGATCGGGCACGAATCTAGAGGCAAAAGCTAGTTGGAAACTTCAAAAAATTAATTCCGAGAGCACCCGAACTCCGATTTCAGTGAGCTTACAGTCAAACTGAGCGTCTCGGAAATACAAATCCAACGACACCAAATTCGACCCAATCCGAGTCCAAATGGGTCCGAACCAAGGACCCGAAGCGCTGTTGGAAGGTTCAAACCGCAATTTGAGTTACCAAACGGTCTCCGATTTTAACGAGCTTATACTCGAATCGAACGGCTCGACGAGACGAGTCCAACGAGCCCAAGATCACAGAATTCCGACATCACTAAGGCCTTCAAATGTCCAACGAACGGTGCATGATCATAGGATTCAATATCGGCCGTCCATTCGACCACTCCCTATTCGCCCCTGATCTCACGCCTATTTACGGGTCATGCCACTCCAGAAAATCTATAAATAGAGCCCTCATTTCTCATGAGGAGGGAGGTCCAAGCAAGAAGAGAAGGAAGAGGAGAAGGAAGAAGCTCCTCCTCGACCACCGTCGGAACCTTGCCGGACCACCGCAGGAGCCTCGCCGGACCACCGCCGGAACATCGCCGGACCACCGCAGGAACCTCGCCGGACCACCGCCGGAATCTCGCCGGACCACCACCGAAGCCTCGCCGGAGTTTCATCCCTACGTCCTGCTTTAGGCCCGACGTTCAGTCCCTACGTCCCGCTGAAGGCCCGACATCCTGCTTAAGGCCCGACGTTCAGACCCGACGTCCTAATTAAGGCCAGACTATAAACACCCGATCTTCCAAGTGACACTGGGTTTAACACCTGACTCCTTGTCTCTTGCTGACTACGGTCCTTTCTGACCTCTTGCCGCCTACTACGGTCCGTCTGACCTCCTCACCAGACAACTGTTCTCCAGACCCTGGTCTCCTGCCGACTATAGTTCTTCAGGCCTTTGTCGCCTACTATGGTCCTTCCGACCTCCATCAACAGACAACGGTCTTTCTGACTCCGGTCTCCTGCCGACCACGGTCCTTCAGGCCAAACAAACATGTATATGTAACTCTTACCATGTAATGCAATCTATATGATGTATATTTGCTACATCAATCCAAGGCCTTCTCCCAAGGAAGGGCCTCATTTGTAATCGACTACAAATACTAGTGGATTCATTCAAACTGGGCCAGGCCCCGTGGTTTTTCCCCCTTTTTTAGGGGTTTTCCACGTAAAAACTTTGGTGTCTCTTATGAATGCTACACCCTCTCACTTATCTGCTTGTGTGCTGGATCTTCGTACAATGCTAAGACGTTAAACTAAATATTTCTCTACCGCCGCGATTACTCCAGGACGCAACAATTATTTTGGGGAATTTTAAACGAAGAGAAGCATTTGAATTTCATAAATCTTATGACTTAGTTTTCCTTTGAAAAAGATATCAATTTTCCTTGTTTGAATGAATTTGGATTGACGAGAGATAGTCTAACTTTATAATTTTTAGGAAGCGGCTCTGTTCTTTCTCTCAAAAAATAGTTTACTGTGATATTTGAATGACAAACCAAGAGAGGCAAGGGTGAATTGATTCTTTTCAAAATATTTTATGCAATTAATGCAAGTGGAGAAATTAAGAGATTGGTAGGAAATGTAAGTTACAGGGAAATTGAATTGCATGAATATAAATGATATAAGAGAAATTGATGAGAGATAGTAATATTCATGTAATTCGGCCTACTCCTTGGATATACATCGGCACCTAGCCACCTCATATAGTTAGGATTACCACTATTCGAAATTTGACTTGCGAACTCCCTTTCCATCCGTGGAGAATCCTTACACCCTTGCACTCTCACACTCTCACACTCTCCTATACTTGGCGCATATAACCCCATTTCAAAGTCTCTTAAATTGACCTGCCATATGGGCAAGTATAACCCAACTTTTAATACAATTTGAAATAGACTAAGTCATCATAATAACTTAACAAATAAATAAAAATACAAGATATAACAAATGATAATACCTATGCAAATTTGCTACATGACATCCAAATACAATATTTAAAACCTTAGGGCATGCAATTAGTTTGGCATTAACTAAGCAGAGCTCACACATAAAATATAATTTTGATTTTAGATTTTAGTTATTCAACATTCGTTTTTCTTTTAGAAGTAATAAAAAAATAAAAAAATGGGGATTTTTAAATGGTTGGAGATATTGATTTGAAATGAAATGTACACAATCAATAAACCAAAAAGAGTTAGGATGAAAATCTGAAAACAACTTCAGCTTTAGTAGAATGCCTTAACGTGCTATGCTGTAAAAACTTGTAGTTAAGTTTTGTTTCAATGTTTTGATGAGGAATCCAAATTCAATGCTTAAAAAACTAGAAAATTATATAAAGAAAAACTTTTAAATAAACTATGGAAGTCTCACAACTAATTTCAGGTTTAAAAAAAATCTAACAATATACTTCACTTTTAATTCATTGATAGTGATGAAATCAAATTTTTAAGTGTTTGAGGATGAGTAAAACATGTTTCACAAAAACATGAAATGAACATTTGAAAATCTGACAAACCTGAAACAAACTTTGAAAAACCTTTGATTGTTTTTGGAAGGTCTTGTTTGCTAAAAATTGGATCAAAGTCCTTGATTTGTAGTTGCTAAAAGTTTTGAAGTGGTTTGCAAATGACTCTCGAAGGAAACTATGTTCTCATATTTTTGGTTATTCAGGAGTCGGTAAGATTACAGAGAGGTAGATGTAGATTTAAAAAGGCTTGGTTAGAAGATATTTGAAATGATATTTTTATTTGATTTAAATGAGAATATGACCCCTAACAGAACACAATGGAGAAAAAATGATTCATGTAGCCGATCCCACATAGTTGGATAAAGGTTTGATGATGTTGTTGTATCAAATTTGTTGAAATGAAATGTAAACTTTATAAAAATATTTTTGGTTATTTTCAAAATATGCGAAAAATTAGTTATAAATTCCAAGAGAAAATTTTTATATTATTGTTTATGAAACTTTGGGGTATTACAATTTTCAGCGGTTTGGCATCGGTATTGTTATTGTTTGAAGAAGCGGTACTGAAGCTCCATGAATCAACCATCACATTTTTTGATCCATCCTCCATCTCTCAACCAAAGATTCTTGATCACCAAAATCCTTTAAATATCTAAGGAACTTTGCAAGTTCTATATTAATCTTTTTTCTCCTCTCCTCATTTAGAAAATATCGTTTCAAGCATATCTTTATCATATTTGACACTTCTAAATCTTTTTGGGTTATTGTTTGAAGAAGCGGTACTGAAGCTCCATGAATCAATCATCACATTTTTGGATTCATCCTCTATCTCTCAACCAAAGATTCTTGATCACCAAAATCCTCTTAATATCCAAAGAACTTTGCAAGTTCTATATTAATCTTTTTTCTCCTCTCCTCATTTGGAAAATATCGTTTCAAGCATACCTTTCTCATATTTGACACTTCTAAATCTTTTTGGGTTGAGACACGTTGAGGGTCTTCTTGAAACCATTTTTTACTTGAATACCTTCAAATAATACAAAGCATATAAAATTATTTATTCATTTACCAAAAAATTTAAAATTAATTTAAAAGATGAATACAAATGTACCTTGGATTTAATAAATGAGCCAAACAATGCACAGGTGTGTTACTTTTGGTCCACATATCCTAAAGAATGGTATAGACAGTGCGCCAAAAACTTGAGTTTTCATTATGTGACTTTTTTTTCATGTATGTATATAATTTCTTTTACTTTTGTTAATATAGAGTCTCACATCTCATAAATCAAATATAGGCATGATTTATCTGTGTCAGCCTCTCTCAACATGGCATAAGTCAGATTAGTGAAAGCCAAAATGTAATCTACATCATTCCACCACAAATCATCTAAGACCTTTTCTTTCTCGTACCGTGCCTTCTCAACATCATCTTCTCGATAGCAAAACCACTTCTCACTAATCATTATAGATTGAAGAATATTTTTTATTTGTTTGAATTTTCTCAACATGATTATTACAGAGGCAAAATGAGTTTCAATAATAGCTAACATTCTCAAATGTGAGAAATCATTAAACATTGAAAGTCTCATTGAGTGGTTCATAAAGAAATTTCTGATCAAAGCAGCATCATCTGCAATCACTGTTATCCAATGACATTCAACATAAATGAACACATTTGTTTTTGTATTCTTTGCTGCACAAATATTTTTTTGAGTAAGATTTAAAGTGTGTACAACACAGAGTCCAGAATATATGAGGATAAGTTTGCTCCACTAAAGATTCTACAGCTTTAAACACCGATTCATTATCTGTTATAAGCTGCACAACATTTGAAGGCCCAATGATGACTATCACATCTTTAATCAAACTGACAATGGAATATTTATTCTTGTATTTACCTTCACAATTTCACAGCTTTATTAAACATTGGACAATTATCTATAACGGCCATGAAATTAATGAGTGGTCTTTTTTGAGGATCAGTCCAACCATCACACATCAAAGTGACACCTTTTTCTTTCCACGCACATTTTGTTGGTTCAAGCAATATTTCAATATGCACTCTTTCCCTTTCCAATAATTTTGATCTTAATGCATTGTAGTCATATGTAACATAACTTGCAAGGTTATTATTACATTCAGAAGTGAATGCATTTTTGTAATGAGGATTTATTGCAAGGTTGAAAAGAAGTCCAGCTGAAAAAAACATCATTGCAATTTCACCATTCAATTCCTCTCGCTGCTTCATGTTAAAAGCCTTCTCTAAAGCACTATTGGCGATGCACAGGATTGCACGAATTATAGAGGTATTAAGTTAATGTGTCATACTTTAAAATTATGGGAGCGAGTTATAGAGCATAGGTTGCGGCGTGATACTAATGTTTCTCAAAATCAATTTGGATTTATGCCGGGTAGGTCGACTATGGAAGCCATACATTTATTCAGAGGTTTGATGGAAAAATATAGAGGAAATAAGGAGGATCTACATATGATATTTATTGATTTAGAAAAAGCATATGATAAAGTTCCAAGAGAAGTGCTATGGAGAGTTCTTGATAAGAAAGGAGTCAATAATGCTTATATTCAAATCATTAAAGATATGTATGCAGGAGCTATTACTTGTGTTCAAACACAAGGTGGTTTGACCAAGTATTTCCCTATTTCGGTTGGGTTACATCAAGGATCAGCCTTAAGCCCATATCTATTTGCTTTAGTCATGGATGTTCTCACTAGACATTTGCAAGATGGTGTACCTAGGTGTATGTTTTTTGTTGATGATATTCTTCTTGTTGATAAGACTAGAGAGGGAATTGAAGGTAAACTTGAATTATGGAGGTCAACCTTAGAGTCTAAAGGTTTTCGCTTGAGTAGATCTAAAACATAATATATGGAGTGTAACTTTAATAGTAATAGACATAGTGAGGGGATTGTGACTTTGAGCAATCAAGTCATTAATAAGAGTACACATTTTAGATATCTTGGATCTATTGTTCAGAGTGATGGTGAAATAGATGGGGATATTATCAGCAGAATTCAAGTTGGATGGTTGAAGTGGAGGAATGCATCGGGCTTGTTATGTGATAGAAATGTACCCCTCAAACTTAAGGGAAAATTCTATAAGATGGTAGTGAGGCCTGCAATGCTTTATGGTGCCGAATGTTGGCCATTAAAAGAGAAGCATAATACATCATATCCTTCACTTATATATGATAATGAATGATCAACTCTAACAAATGAGGAAGAAGTGTGGGATGAACCATGGGTAGATGACAAAGGTATCTCTTTAGGAAGTACCATTTTGATCCTAGATTTAGCTTCATCAACTTGTCTGTTCAATTCAATCAACTGTGACGTAGTAATCTTAGGACACATTTTAATTCCATGGTCAGAAATCTTAAGTAGATGTGCTTTCACCCTAGAATAAGATCCTTTGTAGGTGTCATCACAATAATTGCATTTGAATAACACATTCCCTTCTCTTTCAAAAGTTCCTAACTTTGTAACATGAATCCATAATGACTTATCAGTTTCTACAGGTGGCTCTTTTGAACCACTCCCACCAGCACTAGAGCTCATTTTGCTATTAAATTCACTGGTGAAGTAGAAGAAATAAAGGCTTAATAAATTGGGTGGCATATTGTAAAACAATTAAAAATTGCCAAACAAAGTTAAAAAATAATTAAAGAACTATTGCATCATGCGTTATGACTATCAGACTAAAAAATAATTAAAAATTTGCAGCTATGCCGGGGGTCCAAGGGGGCGCTACCCCTGGCAGGGTTCAATCGCGGGGTCAAGGGGCAGCGCTCTTGCGGGGGTTTCTGGGGGAAGCGCCCCCAGAATAAATTTTTATTATAAGAGTTAAAGCACAGTGAAATCTCAACGAAAGTGCAGTGAATGCGCAGCAAAAGCGTAGGGAAAGCGCAACAAAAGCGCAGTGAAAGTACATTAAATAAACAAATTTTTATTGTAAGAGTAATTTTAATCCAAAACAAATAAAATACTTTTAAAAAAGCTCTTCTGATCACACATCTACGGAATCATTGATATATGAAGAGAAATGACGAATGAAGAAAAAAAATGGCGAAATCAACTTACAGGTTTGAAAAATTTTCAGCGGTTTGGCATCGGCTTCCTTCGGCTGTGCGCAGAAATTAAAGTGGATGGCTTGTTGCTTACAGCCGGAAGGGAAAACTAAGGGTGCGATCTCCAGCCGAACGCTGCTCGCAGGAAAGATCTCCAGCCGACCGCTGCTCGCCTCAATCGCTTGGGAAGACCACAAATACGAATAGGAATATGAGATTAAGGAGAAGATGAAGTCTTGGGCATGAACTGGCTAATATGAAATAGCGGGATTAGAGTTATTTATTTATTTAATTATACAATAGCCGGACACGCGTGTCCGTTGTCCGTTTTATTTTTTTTAAACGGGACACACTAATGACGTGTCCGACACATGTCCTCGTCGTGTCGGACGCGTGTCCGTGTCGGACGCGTGTCCGTGTCCGACACGTGTCTGACACGTGTCTGACACGGCATACCCACTTAAAACGAAGTGTCGGTGCATCATAGCCTGCAATGCTTTATGGTGTAGAATGTTGGTCATTAAAAGAAAAGGATAATATTAAGTTAAGTGTTGCAGAGATGAGGATGCTCGTGTGGATGAGTGGCTTTACTCTTAGAGATAGGATACAAAATGAGCATATACTTGAAAAGATTGGAGTAGCTCCAGTGGAAGATAAGATTAGAGAGAGTCGCCTTAGATGGTTTGGTCACATAAACTGGCGGCCTTCTGATGACTCGGTTAGGAAAGTAGATGTATTAGATTTGACTTATGTTAAGAAAGGTAGAGGTAGACCTAAAAGAATTGGTTAGAAAATATTAGAAATGACATTTCTTTATTAGATTTAAATGAGAATTTAACTCTTAACATGACACAATGTAGAAAAAAGATTCATGTAGAGCCGACCCCAAATAGTGGGATATTGGCTTGATGTTGTTGTTGTTATTATTGTTTTTGTAAGAATTTCATTATGATAATTCTTTTTCTTAACAATCATTCAAATTGATATAAAAATATGTCTCATTTCATGTTTTTTTCCCCAAATTGTCTCTTTTTTTAAGCTTTGCCTCCATTTTAAGTTCACATAAGGTACTTATTTATTTATCATCCATAAAATTCTAATATTATTTTAGATTCCTTAATATAAGTTTGATCTTTCTACTGTTTGATTTTTTTTATTCTCTAATTTACATTGTAATTCATTTTCTTAACATTAACACATGAGAAATATTGTGAATACTAGACTTGCATGTGGGCAATGCTAGTCTGCAGTAATTTATGAGTCCTTTAAAAATTTGAAATAGTCTTATGTATCTGAGATTTAATTTGCCTCCTTAGCCAAATCTATCGATACCTTTCATGGGTTTAACTTTAAAAAATATAAAAATTGCAAACTTCATCCTCTAGCATTCTACATTTTTGGTCATAGTACTTTATGGTCATGTGCAACTTTTAGTTTACCTCCAATTTATTTGATTTTCTGTCTATTTTTTATCAACTAATTATGGACCCATCAACTATCTATCTTCAACTTCAAAGCAACTTAATAAAGTTTTGCACTTCGTGTTGCATAATGCTTCATAAAGTGCCATTTGTATTTTATATTGATAACTATTATTATAAATAAACTATAATATTGAATAATGATTTTCCCAACTAGCTATAAAATTTAAAACATATAATCTCAACAAATTTTTCAGCACTTAAATAGTGCTGTTTGATTGGCCATCACTTTGTATATAAAATGCAATATTTAGATGTAACTTTGTGCTAGAATTTTCATGAATAGTTTTTCATGATCCAGAAGTGAATCTTTCATTTTTGCCTTATTTAATAATCTTTTTGAGTGTTTTGTAATATGACAATCTCTTTTACATAATCTTGACTGTTTCTTAATTAAATCTATCTGTTTGATAAACAAAAAGTGATTGAAGTTAGTGAATTTGTTAATTATCACCCAAATCCAATCATTAACCAATATGGATATAGGAAATCTCATTATAAATTTGTTGCAATTTCTTTCAACTTTGATCATGTAATAAAGGATTCATGTCATGAGAATTTGACTCTTAACAGGGCACAACGGAGAAAAAAGATTCATATAGCCGACCACATGTAGTGGGATAAAAGCTTGATGTTGTTGTTGTTGTCTTCGATGTTTACCCTCTACAATTTGACAAGTCTCATAATTAAATACATACTTAGCAACATCCTTTTTCATATTAGGCCACCAAGTACTCCCTGAATGAATGGTTTATCCTGAGTGATGATTTTCTGTCAAATTTTCATCAAGTCATAATTAATGGGAACTCATTTATTTAGCTTATTCTTAACAACGCCCTTTTCATCAACTACAGTTTCTATCCGGATCTTTATAAATTCAAAAAAATATGGATTTGGATCACAAAAACAACAATATTCTCCTTCCCCGACCCAAAAATAAACTGCTGAAATTTGTCAAAATCAGCCCCCAACGGTCCCAAGACTTGCTCTGATTCCAATTTGATAGGAAACATTTGTAGATTTTAAGTATTTCCTATCTATCTTCAGAAAAACAACGATGAACTCTTCCAAATTCCAATGAAAATCAAGGAAAGCAGTAGATTTTATTGCATGAAATCAACTAACGGAAGAAAATAACAAGATACAAGTGATCCTCTATTCGAGAGGAGAATCGATATCTCCCAATCTCTAGACAAATCTAGAGCCCAAAATCTAAACCTAAGAGATCCCAAAATAAGCCAAATTCAAGATGCCCTAACCCTAGGAAAACAAAGTATTTAATGCATACAAATCTATGTTGCACTGATACACCTATTTATGAAGACGTGTTGTATCCGATACACAGATACATGGATACCCCTCCGATACGACATCGATACGTGTCAGATAAGGCTTTGCTGTATCCAATTAAAATACTATTAAATTTCAAAAGGACACGCATATCTGATGTAGACAAAAGGGGGGGTCAACACTAGTCCAAAATAAATCATATTTTGGCTTCCCTTGAGTCTACTAGCTCAATCCAATTGAGCTAGAATTTTAGCTCATTTATGAGCTAGGCTTTAGTTCATTTATTGAACTAGAGGTTAGCTCATTATTAGCTAGGATTTTTAGCTCATAGTTATCTTTATAATTAATGTAATTTTATGCTTTTTATGTTTGCTTTTATGTTTGTCTCTTGGAATTCCAAACCGGCCTTTGGAATTCCAAGATTTCTTTTTCTTTGGTGGCTCCTTAAATTCCACCATTGCTTTTTAGTTTTTTGTGAATGCCCCTTGGGATCTCACGGCTGGCTCCTTGTTCCGTGTCCGCCCTTCGGTTCCCGCGGCTGTGGCTCTTTGGTCCGTGCGGTTCCCTTCGTCTCCCGTGGCTGTCTCCTTGGTTCCTGGTTTGGGTGTAAACCGAGAGCTTTGGGGGGAGATTTCTATGCTTTTAATTATGTGTTAATTAAGTGTTTGTGTCCTTTTGTATTCCCCTTTCATACCTATAAATATGAGGGGTTATGTAATGTTTTGAATAGTGAATGAAATTTGATTTTTGGAAAAATCAGTTAACCTGCGGGTTGCTCGGAAATCCTACGGGGTCTTTCCAACCTTCTTTTCTCATCCCCTCCGGAAATCCTGCGGGCTCTTTCCACCCTTTCTTCTCGGGCTTCTAATCTCTTCGTCTCTCCTCAAGTGCCACTCCACCTGTATCCTTCTTCTCAAAGTGCAGCAACTTTAGGGTGTCTGTCGTGTTGTTTGTTAGTCGTCGTCATAGTTTTTTTTATTTGGTTGTTTTTTAAAATTTGAAATATAAGAGTTTGTTCTTCCCTTTAGTTTGTTCGTCTCTTTTCTAGTCTTTTCTCTATTTTCGTCGTTAGAAGTCCGTCGTGTCTTTTGTGGGCGAAGGGTATAGGCTCCCTATATCTTTTGTCCGCATCAATATCCGATATGCGTGTCCATTGAAAAACAAAAAAATCTGAAAAAAAGACCCGTCGTATTTACTTCCGCGGCTGCGAGCGAGGTTCTCTCATTTCCGAGATGGATTTGAGTCTTTTGATGATATGAGAATATTAGAAATTGCTAATCTTTCACTTGATTAGCCTAAATTATAAGCTATGATATTTATTGAAGATGATATAGAAGTTCAAAGACAAACCACTAAAGAAGCTAATCATATCATTCATTCTATTGAATAGTTGAAACTTCATGTGCTAAACAATTTATGTTTATGCTTTTCTTACTTTTATTTTTATATTATAAGCTACAAGGCTACAATGATGTTACTTTTTTTTTTTAAATTTAAAAATATTATGCTTTGATTGTTTTCTTAATTTTTATATATGATTTATAAATTTTTTTTTAAATTTAAAAATATTATGCTTTGATTGTTTTCTTAATTTTTATATATGATTTATAAATTATAATGCCGTGTCCGCGACGTACACGTATCCTATATTTTTAAGAATTGTCGTGTCCCGTATTCATATCCTGTCGTATCCGTGTCGGCGTATCCGTATCAATGCATCCTAGATACAAATCAAAAGGAAATCCCTAAACAATCCCTACATTCAAATTTTCCTCCCAAATCCCTCAAAAATCCTTCCTAAAATGCTTTGTTTGCTTCGTCGTTGCGTGTGGCTAAAGTAGGAGGCGGAGGCTTCCGCCTCGTTCGCGCCTAGGCCGGTCCCGCGTGGACCGGTCTAACAGTTTCCACCTAGCCCTTTGTGCTATATTTTAATTGGAAATGTGAACATGTGTTCTTGATATTTGACGGCATCTTATATATTTATCCAGGAGTCAAATGTAGACTCTACATCCACTATAGTAAATAACAATCTTTTATTACTTTATTTGTCTTGTTAGATATACGTTTTGTTGCTTTCTTATTATTTAAGTGTTTCTAATGTGCTGATGATTGCCTCTAGGCTGGAATTTCAAGAGTTGTTGTGGGAATTAGACATCCTCTAGGACATCTTCGAGGCAAGGCAATCAATTCATTCAGAAATGAAGGAATCCGAGTTGATGTTGTTGGGGAGGAGCTGCCTAGCAAGAAAATGGAGGTGATTGAATCTTCGAGTTAGAATATGTTGCACGTCAAGTAGAATTCTTTCTCTAATACGTAATAAACACTGCATGCATCTCTTTATCTGTATGTCTTATCCCTGCTTAAACGCCCTAGAGCTTTCTATGATCTACAATGTCTATTAAGAGATATTAGGTTTGTTATTCTTCAAATGAAGTACCATATTTTTGTTGCAAGCTCATTAACGTGATATTCATTTTGAGATAACTTTAACGTGTAACTTTTCAGTACGGTACATATAGAAACATGTTTCTTGAATGATACTCATAACTTTTTTTTTTTAAAATGAACCCAATGGCATCTTCTCATGTAATGTTAACTTTCGTCATCTTCTCAAAAAAAAAAAAAAAAAAAAAAAAAACTTTTGTCATCTTCTCATGATGTTGAGGTTCATGTTTTCAGAAGGCTTTGAAGTCCTGCATATTAGTAAATGCTCCACTACTTTACAGAGCTGCATTTCATGTTCCCTTCTCCGTACTCAAATATGCAATGACATTGGATGGTAAAATTCATTGTCGTTGATTCTCTTTATATAGAATATTGTCTCTGGATTCCATTTCTCATGTTTTGCGAACTTATCTGCTGCTTTGTGTGGGTGATGAATGGGAAAGACTAGTTGATCGACAGTGGCTTTCATTTTGAGATTACCAGGAAAAATTGCAGCAAGAAGTGGAGATGCCTCTTGGGTAAGCAGCAGGCTTTCTAGAGGCCGAGTTTTTGAACTAAGGGGCCGAAGTGATGCTATTGTTGTAGGAGGAAATACTGTTCGACAGGATGGTGCGTGAATTTGCTGATTTCTTTTTGTGCTGACTTTTAAATTTAGAATTTTATTTGATATTATGAACTTGATTCTAGTTACCTCGTGACAGATCCAAGACTGACTGCCAGGCATGGTGGGGGCCATGTACCTGCTCGCATAGTAATGTCAAAGAGTTTGAATCTTCCTGAAGAGGCGAACCTATGGAATACTCACGATGCATATACAATTATTGCTACACAAAGAGGAGCTCGAAAAGACATTCAGGAGAAGCTCGCTAAAAAAGGAGTTGAAGTGGTGGAATTTGACATGCTAAACCCTAGAGATGTTATGGAATATTGTTATAGTCGTGGTTGCTTGTCAATACTTTGGGAATGTGGTGGGGAACTTGCTGCACCAGCAATAAGCTCTGGTGTAATTCACAAGGTATAGTCTAATTGAGCTTCCATAGATACAAAATTCTATTTAACCCATCTTTTTGCTCGAACATCATGCAGTTTCATTTGTGGATAAGAAGCATAAATAATTTGTGGTTTCAACACCTACGGTGACTTCAAAAAATTATTGAATTGGATTGGCTGAGGATAAAGCAATAGACACCCTCCAAACAAAGGTATCCAATCACAACAAAATACACAAACACTACACAAACACTGACCTAGCTTAAGCTAGAATTAGTTGTCCTAATAAATCACCTAAAGTGTGTATTAAATTGTGTAGCTTTAATATGCCTTAGATTTATTTTTAATTAATATTGTCTATGATTTACATTTATTTATTTTGAGGTCCAAAGGATTTAATTCAAATTTAAGTTTTAATAATTTAATATATTTATTTTATTTTTACATGTTTTAATGGTTCAAATTATTTTTATTTTAAGTTTTAAAAAATCATGGTAATTAATGATTCTAAAGTAAGGTTTGAAATAACTAATCTGAAAGTCCTAAGGCTCATAATTGTAATGTATTTGTTCCTCTCTTAAGGGATAGAGCAATTTATTTATTTTGATTTATTTAATTAATTTAAATTAATATGGATTTATCATTTATATCAATTTATTTTTATTTAACAATCTCTAACTTTTTTTTTGTTATGATTTATTTATTTGATTTTGATTTGATTTATTTAAAAAATTATTTAATTTTTATGAACCTTTAATGGTGAGTTTGACTAAAGTTTGACTTTTTTTTTTAATAATTTTAGAAGTTTATTATTTTTGATAAATTCTACATTTTATTTAGAGTTGAATACAATTTAGTTGCATTTTTAAGATATTTATTTATTTATGATTTTTACAAGATCAGCCAATTATTGAATTTATTTAATTAAGATATTTAGGATAATTTTGATTTTTGCATCAAATCAAATCCAATAAATTTGAAATCATCACCAGAGTTTATGAATGATCCCCGATGATTATTAAAAGAGTTTGAAGTCATTGGTAATTATCCTTGATGGCTCAAAGTTAGCATGCAGCTTATTTCAATTTTAATTAGGCTATCCTGCAATTTTTGATGTGGTTTTATCAATTTTATAAACCTATAGGTTGACTTGATAGTGTTGAAGTTATGAAATTGCTCTCATAAATGTTATGAAATCAATCTTAATTTGTATCATAGTGCTTCTGTTATGAGGTGAGGTTTTGATTGAAGTGCTATGAAGAATACGTCAATCAGCAAAATGTGGCAATGAGATTTTTCGTCATTCTTTTATTAAAAGCCTTCTTCAAAGTGTGTTTTAGGAGCAAATCAAAGTGGCGCACTAGCTCTGTGCATTGCTTAAATGTGAAATGCAAGCTTACAACAAAGTGCGTGTATCGGGATGCTTCACTATATCATCTCAAAGCATTGAGCTCTTGGCTTTGACTAAAAATAAAATCCTAGTTTTGATTTCATGGTTTTGTTTATTATTTACCGCAACAACTAAGCACAAATGTTCACTTCTCATTATTTCTTGTAGTTATTGAGTTGTTGCTCATTGGTTATTTTTTCTTACCCGTTGGAGTTAGTTATGTTTTGATGATTTATCTCTTCACACTCTTTCACCCGTTAGTTTTCTTATACGTTGCGACTAGCACTAGTAGATTATTGCTCACAATTTTTTTCCATGGAATATTTCTCGATGCCTCATTTTCCGTTTTTCTCGCTTCACATTATCTTTATGCCTCTCAATCTCCGGTTGGTCAATCTCACAAGCACTCTTAATATTTAAATATCTTTTCATCATTTCGTTATTTTATCTTTTTCTTTTTCCGTATGATTGAAAATTATTGTTATTGAATGTATAGTTAAATTTCAAAATAGTCCCCCAACTATTTGTAGATGGCCATTTTAGACCCCAAGTATAATGTTGTCCAAGTTTAGTCCCTTGACTATACAAAATTGATCCAAAATGATCCATTTGGAACTAAATTGAGATCAATTTTGTAAAGTATAGAGACTAAATTATGATTAGTTTTATATCACAATTTTAACATGAGAGATTATTTTGGATCTTGTTTGTATAGATCTGGGTCTAAATTGGGGTGACATCATACTCTTTGACTAAATTGATCATACACGAATAGCTGGGGTCTAGTTTTGAATTTTTTGAATTATATTTACTAAAAAAATATTATCTAATGTGTTTAAGTTTGGCTAAATAAATAGCTATTTTATTATATTATGCCTGCATATATGGTATGCAAGTCATAAATGTTCTAGTTTGTACAATTTTGCTTTGCTTTGTGCTTTGCAAAAAAGTACCCTTGAGTATTGCATTGCACTCATCGCTTTTAAAAGTTTTACATTATATTTTTGTTTGGTAGCATGGATCCAATTTGAGTTGTCCCAAAACAGTTTCTTTATTGTTTTATAAAGTTATGTTGTATTATAATCTGGGTTATTGTATTATTTGCTGCTTCCATGCACTATACTTTACCTTGATAGTTCATCTTCAACTTCTTGTTATGTCAATCTTATTACACCATTGAAAGCTATTGTTGCAATTTACATGTTTGTCATTATTTTGCTTATGTTGTTATTTTGCTTGCTGCAATTCTGATTTCTGGTTTCATAAAAAAATCCCACATAGAATGTCAGAAATCTTAATGGTCGAATGGACTCTAAGTTACATCCAAGTAGTTGAACTAGGTTCAACCTGGCGTGATTGGCTTTCACTTGATTGCCCCCTTCTCACTTTCACATGTTTGTGCAAGCCCCTATTCACCTGCATCTTCTTCTATTAACCTTTTTTTGGTCTTGTGATTGAGGGATCTAGTGTAGGTTCATCAACTCTTTTTATGGATTTCAATGAAAACTATGCTATCACGATCCGGTCCGGAGGTTCGAATTAACCAGATGGTAACAGACGGTCTGACAGTTAATATAGTTTTTCAATAACATAAAACTCATAACAAACTAATATCCAACATTAACTGAAGTGACAATGAAACAAAATTTTCTATTTGAACGTATAATAAACCAATTAACCTGCTACTATTTGATCTTCTTCTTTTGTAAATAAACTCTTCTCTTTTAGCCATTTAATTCATAGGAGATTTACCTGACATTTTAATTTAATATTTTAAGTTTTCATAATAATCTTAGTGGATAATTATAGTTTAAATATATATAATCAGTCATGTTCCTTTGTCGTTCTTATTTTCTTTAAAATATACATAAATATTTAATATAAATATAGATTCCTATTTATGTTCCCTTTCAATTAACTTTATTCCAATATGCATGATATTATATTTAAAATTGAAATGAAAAACAAAAGACTGTATTTGCTATATAATAAATATAATCGTCTTTTTCGTTGCTTTCTTGCTGAAATCTTTTTCAAACTTCCACAGTTTTTAAATTGTATCTTTAATGTAACACTGACGGTCATCTACACAATAAAATAAATTTATGCTGAAATTTCATAATTACTTTCAATTATTCCATTTAATTCATTATTTACATTTTAAAATCTTACCTATATTTTCTCATGAATCTATGTCTGGTTCTGCTGCTTTATCGCAATTCAACAATTAAATATTCATCTCTCTTCGAAATGAAACTTTCACCAGTTGGATTCTTTCTATTGGCGATTATATACCATTGTTTCAATTAGAGGAATGAGATTTATACAAAGTTTTTTATCTAAATTTTGAATAAAAAATAATAAATTTAAATTACTTACTCTTCTTTCTCTTCATCCTTCTCTCTATCGCAGTCTTCTCTCGATCACAACCTCTTTCATTCGTGTGGTTCCACTAAAGTGTGCGAATTAGAGTTATCTCACATAAAGAGTCATAGTTTTTCGTACATGATCTCACTAGTTCGCTCGCTCACGCAGTTCATCCACTCATTTGCACGCTCGACTTCGCCCACTTGTGTGCTTGCGTTCGCCCGCGCTTATGCCTGCTAAAGAAAGGATTGGCTCGATTGAACTGGTCTAGCAGGTTCTTACAATCATCCTTAAAAAAATTTCTACCTTGAAACTTAAACTAAAATTAAATAGACATACCTTAATTGAATAAATGTGTATATTAATCTCTCATTTTTTACTCTCTCTCATGTGACATCTCCTTCTAATCAATATTTTCATAAAATCACGACAAATGGTATTTCTCAATTCTTTAATCGCTTCACATCATATTCCATTACTCTTTCAGGCTCTTCTACATATCTCAAATCAAGCTGTAATTTAATTGATTTTGGCAGAATCCTTTTTGACCTATCTGATATATATTTTCAAAGTGTAGATATATGAAAAATATTGTGAATTCCTTGCATATATATATTGACAGATCCAATTTATAAATTATATTTTCAATACTTTCAATGATTTCAAAAGGTCCAACAAATCGTGGGCTCAACTTTCCCGTCTTTTCAAAACTCTGCTCACTTTTCATTGGTCCGACTTTAATAAAAATAAATCGCCAACTTCAAATTCAGCTGGCTCGTGCTTTGCATCATAATATTTTTGTTGTTTATCATGAACGACTTTCAATCTATATCGGATCAATCTTATTTTATTTGTAGCATCTATCAATTCAGTACCAATCACTTTTCTTCCCACTCTCGCTATCCAGCATCAAGGCGTTCTACATTTTCTTTCATAAATAACTTCATATGAGTCATTCCAATACTGGATTGGAAACTATCATTATAAACAAATTCTATTAAATGTAGATGACATTCTCAATTCCTATCAAAATCTAGTACACATAATTGAAGTAAATTCTCCAAAGTCTGAATTATCCTTTCTGATTGCCCATTTGTCTGAAGGTGAAATATAGTGCTAAAAGTCAATCTAGTACCCAAGGCTTTATGAATATTTTTTCATAATCTAGAGGTAAATCTGACATCTCTATCAGAGACTAATTTTGGAACTCCATGCAATCTCACAATTTCATCAACATATATCTTTGCTAATTTTTTATCGAATCAGTCTATTTGATTAGTAAGAAATGAGCGGATTTTGTTAATCAAACCACAATAACCAAAATAACTTCACAAATCTTCCTTGATATGGGTAATCTAAGTACAAAATCTATTGCAATTTCATCACATTTCTACTTGTGTTAAAAGTTGCAATTAACTACATGACTTTTGATGCTCAGCTTTAATCATTTGACACGAAATACATTTTGTAACAAATTGTGTAACATTTCTTTTTAATCATGTCCACTAAAATATTCCTCTAAGTTTTTGATACATTTTATTACAACCTATAATATTTGACATTGCGCAATTGGGTATTGAGGCGCTTTTTCATTTGAAAGGCAAGGCGTAAGCCTTAATGTATTTTGAAGCGTTTGCCTCAAAATTTAAAAATTGCATAAAGTGAAAATAAAAATTAAAAGTAATTTTTTATATAATACCCAAATAATATGTTACAAGATGACATTAATTTCTATTAAACTATGAAGTAACAAATTTACATATATATGAAACAAAAAAATGCTTAAGATGTAAAGTGGTAAGTGATAAATTATGTGAAATAGAATTGAAATCCAAATATTATAAGAGTAAAACAACATAAAATATATAAATTGCATAAAATTATCAATATAATATCAAGTTCAACTCTAAAGTTTTTTTTCCTTAATTCCCAGCTCATCTATATTTAATTACTAAATAAAGTTGAAATAATTGGCAAAAACTCAGAAATCATTTCTATTATCATTACTAAGTAAATTTTTATTTGAGTCATTATCATAACAATTTGTTCTCTCCCCTGCCTCATCCTGTAGGGTGGATACCTCTCAATGTGCTTCTTCTCATTTATTTCAGTCATTTTCATTTTTCATAAATGTTTGTCATCAATATAAAGATAAGAGTAATACTCCAAAATTTTTAGAGGAGATGGTGGTGCCGTGCGGCTTTCAAGTGATACCCTGTGGCGGCTACAACGGTGGTGGCTACGGTGAAGGCGAAGGGCTAAAGGGTGAGAAAGTTGTTGCGGCTTGGGGGTACAAGAATCCATAATTTTTTTGAGGCTTTTGTAAAGGATTTAGGTAAGTTTTAAATAAAAAATACATAAATAGAGTGAGACGTACGCCTCATGGCAGCGAAACAAGTCGTACCTCAAGGCATGTCTCAGGCAAGATGAGGCTAAAGCCTCATAAAAAAAATTTGAGGCGTAAGCCTCGAGGCGTTTTTCACTACAGTTACATTGAGGCGGACCTCATATTGCACAATTTTAAATAATGACTGCTTGAATGAATTGTATAATCAGAGAGATATGCTTCCTGCAATATTTATTCTCTTAATTTATGAATATTTGCAACATAAATTTACCATTAGATTTAAAAAAAATTTCATCATTCAATGCAAAATTTCCTATTGGCCCTGCCTAAATTTTCTTCATAATTTATTAGAAATTAATATCTTGAGATAAAGAATTATATATCCTATTTTTTAGTGTTAACTGAATCACCAACTGATTTAATTACATAAATTTTGCATCTTTAGGATTTACTATTGAAATTTTTAATCTTTTCATATCTGCTCCTGCTGGGTGAGTAACTAATTTGTACTTTCAGAATTCTTCTTACTTAATATTTTTGCAACCACATTTGCCCTTTAAGGATGACTCTGTATATCCTTGTTATAATCTTTGATAAGCTCCAACCACCGTTTCTATATTAGATTATGCTCTTTCTGATTAAATATATATTTGAGGCTTTAATAATATGTAAAGACCTCACATCTACTCCATATAAATAATATCTCTATATTTTAAGTGCAAAAATCACAACCGCTAATTCCAAATCATGAGTGAGATAATTTCTTTCATGAACTTTTAACTGTCTGAAGTATATGTCACCACTCTATCATGTTGTATTAATGCACATTCTAATCTTCTCAATAAAGCATCACATAAAATTTGGAATCCTTCTATTCTTGATGAAATTATTAATATTGGAACAATCATTAAACAATTCTTCAATTTTTGGAAGGCTTCTTCACACTGATTGTCCCATTCAAATTTTATTATTTTTTATGTTAATTTTGATAATGACATTACAATCTGAGAAAATTCTTCTACAAATCTCCTGTAATAACCAACAAACTCAAAAAAACTCCTCACGTCTGAAACTGTGGCCAGCCTTGGCCATCCTGTAATAGCTTTGGTTTTATTTTAACCGACTGAAACACTTTCATCGGTAATCCCATGCCCAAGCTTCAACCATAATTTATATTAGGAGAATTTTGCATATAACTTATTCTCCTTTAGTGTTTGCAACACTGCTTGCAAATGATTGGAATGTCTGTCGTCATCTTTTCAATAAATTAAAATATTATTTATAAATACGATCACAAAAATTTCTAGAAAGGGTTTGAAAATTCTGTTCATTAAATTCATAAATACTGCTGGAGCATTTGTCTCCCCAAATGATATCACTATAAATTCATAATGGTGATATCTTATTCTGAAAGTCATTTTAGTAATACCTTCTTCTTTAATGCGCAACTGATGATATCCAGAATGCAAATCAATTTTTGAGAAAACTGTAGCTCTTTCAAGCTGATCAAATAAGTCAAGCAACTGGTACTTATTTTTAATCGTGTGCTTATTCGATTTTTCGTAATCATTACGCATTTTGAAACTCCCAGCCTTTTTCTTTACAAATAATATTGGAGCTCTATAGGATGATGAATTTGGCTTGATAAATCTTTTATCTAATAATTACTCCAATTGAATTTTTAATTCTAGCAATTCTTTTACTGTCATTTTGTAAGGTCCCTTTTGCTACTGGTTTTGAGCTTGGTAATAAATCGATAGTAAAATCTATTTATCTTTCTGGTGGTAACCCTGATAAGTCATCTAAAAGTACTTCTTGATATTCTTTCACTACATGTATGTTTTTTTCAGCTCCTTCACTTCTTTAATTGTATCCCTTACATGAGTAAAAAAAATATTGATATCCCTTGGATAATAATTTGCAAGCTTTTATATAGGATTACCATTAAAGTAAGTCATCTATCTTCATAAAATTTATATTCTTTCACTCAGAAATTTAAATTTATCAATCTTCTTATTGCAGCCTATAATAACAAAATGATTTGAGATTCAATCCATTATTAAGATCACATCAAATTCATGTAATGGTAACACATTCAAAGTTGCTTCAAATTTCCTCTCATTTATTTTGAAATCAATTTAACAATAATTGTTAACATTCATTTTGAACCCATTTAGCATCAAAATCTTATATTGTGGGTTTTTTAAATATATTCAATCCAATTGGTTTTACAAATTCTTCTGAAATGAAGGAATCCGAGGCTCGCGTATTAAAGATAATTTATATAGAGCTATCTTTTTTTTTTCTGTGTGTTCATGTTTGATTTGTTTTATTTATATAGAGCTATCTTGATTTGTTATCATATCTATAAAAGATTTATAATAATTAACATAATAATATATATTATTTGCTTAACAATTTTGGTACTTATTTAGTTACTCATAGCAAGTAAATTAAAAAATAAAATCCCTACATTAAATGAAAACATATGTGTAATTACTTTAAGCGAATCCTATGCATCCTGCTGAGATAAGACATACACTTTAGGCTGCGTGTTAGGTCAACTTTAATTTGGCCCTAGAGTTAATGCAGCTAATTCTAGTATCCTCTGTCTGTCAATATTTATTTGATATGATTCAACATTTATCCTTGATTCTTCTTATGGTCTTTGTCCAAGAGTAAGATAATTCTTAGTATTATGTTGATAATAATTTGAATTTAGCTTCATATTGTATTTTGGTGTTGTCCCCTCCACCGCCTGCTTTAGCTTCGCCATCAAATGATTTCAAACTTATCCCTCCAAATTTATCTTGGGGCTGTCCCCTCCACCACCTTTTAGCCTCGCCATCAAGTGCAAATATTACTAATGAAACCTTTGTTTCCTCTCTACATAACATACCTTCTAATACCTTTTCAATTCTTAATAATCAATTTTTTGTCTCAATTGGTCATTCTACTCCTTTAAATAATGATGGTCTCATAACCTAAAATAATTTTAAATATTTATCCATTGACATGCTACTGCTATTGCTGCTTCTTGATAGTTGAGATATTGAATCCTGAATCAATTAAGTCATTGTTGTCATCATTTGGGCTAGTGCATCAGTATTAACAGTAACACTTGGCACAACCCTTTCCATATCCTCTTCAGATCATTCTGAGTGCTGAAATAAAGTAAAATATCTCATTAAAATTCTTAATTTTACATCAGGTCAACTTTCTTAGACTTAATAATTAACCTAATGGCTCTTTCAATACAATTTATATCTTATATGGTCTATAATACCATTTTTGTTATGCCTGTGCCTGCTGGAGAAAATATTGCTTCGATTGAACCGCTCCATCCGGTTCTTACCTGTGTTCCAAAAAAACATAAAAAATATTTTGGTTATTCATATTCATTCATATCCAAGTTTAGGGATAGAACCTAAAGTCAGTCGATTTCATTCATTCTGTTTCATTCTTTGAGAGCTGAAACATTCCTTCTACCTTGGACCACTAGAGTTTTCTCAGATTTTTATGAGTGCTCTCATCAATCCAGAAGGCCATTGCTTCCATTCCCAAGACCAGGCAATTAACTTGTTTATGGGTCTCGTCATTGGTTTAAGGAACTAGGTGTTCTTTCATAATCTCTGGCTTGAGGTTCAAAGGGGCTTTCCAATAAAAATCCTTAGTTTTGTTGCTGTTCTTTTAATTGCATCGGTCCCTTGTTGTGCAAGACTCTCTTCCAAGCTAAGTACAATCCAACCTGACGAATGCATATCATTATACAGATCTCTTTCTTGCATGCAATTTTTTTTATGTATTTTTCAGCAAAAGCTGTTTTTGGCAAGGCTAGTGTTTTTAGTCCCACACTTGATTTTATAATGTTGGAGTAGCTCCAGTAGAAGATAAGATTAGAGAAAGTCGCCTTAGATGGTTTGGTCACATAAAACGGCGGCCTTGCGATGACCCGGTTAGGAGAGTAGAGGTATTAGATTTGACTTATGTTAAGAAAGGTAGGGGTAGACCTAAAAAGACTTGGTTATAAAATATTAGGAATGACCTTTCTTTATTAGATTTAAACGAGAATTTGACTTTTAATAGGACACAATGGAGAAAAAGGATTCATGTAGCCGACCCCATGTAGTGGGATAAAGGCTTGATGTTGTTTTTGCTTGATTTTATAATGTTTATAAAACTACAAGGTCCACGTAAAATGAATACATTTTTATTAGGACCAACTATTTTGAGGCTACAGGCCATTTTTTTTTCTCATCGGTTTTGTTCTTGGGCAAAAAAAGTATTTACTAAGTGAATTTAACATTGCAAAGAGCAATGGCTAGTCTTTGTATATTGCAACAAAATTTTCATTAAATAGTACAAATATTTCTTCAAGGATGTATCTTATTAAAACATCATATAACATCCTGAAATAAAATGCTATTTGAACTTTGTGCTTAATTTAAATGATGAAAACAGCAAATAGATAGGATTAAATATCATAACGAAATGAAAATAATTAGTATCATAAGCAGTTTTAGTTAGCAAAAGGAGAAAAATAATTTGATACATGTTATTTTATGATATATTAAATTAATTTCAAAGCTAATGTTCATGATTTTGAAAGCCAATAATAAGAGGCATTGCTAACTAATATGAGCTAGGATATTCATCCTTAAATTTCATACCTATGTACTTAGTCAATTAAAATGAAACTAGAATGTCCTTTCTTCTTTTTTTCCTGAAAATTTTTGTGACATTAAATGATATGTACAGTTTCCTTTTTTTTAAAAATTTTCAGTGCTTTCATATTTTCTTCTCCAGTTCAATTCCTAGAGCACGACTAATCATTAATGACTTAATGATAGTCTTTAAACAAATTTGGCATGACTTGTCACTAAATGGAGATATGCTAACTGATTTTCGATGTCTCATTAACCAAATCAATTTTATAATATGGATTGAAATAATAAATAACTTTCTAATTTATTTTATTATCCTATATATTAACATGTAGGTTCAAATGGAGTGATAACTAAATATAATATAATATTTAATAATTATTATAAAAAATATTTAAAATTTAGGCAAACAATTTAGGGCCAAGAAGTTAGATATGTTAGCAATTACATGCTTAAAAAGAAAATCGAAGGGGGGGAATTGGCCCAAAAATTGGATGGGGTCAAGACGCTATCGGGCTAAGGCGGCTGAGTCAAGTGCCCCTTGAACCGCACGAAATGGTTGCCTATTACATGGCTCACAAACTCTGCCTGTGGTTGGGGTACCTATTCTTTGTCGTGGTCAGGCGAATTCCTTCTGGGAAAAAAAGCTGATAGTTTTCAGAAAAAAAAAAGACTTAATAGCATGGCTTTAATTTTGCTTAAACTCAAATTATTCCACCATGTCAACTTTTATTTGTGGTAACTAGATTATATCTCAAATTTTGATTAGTTTAAACATCATAAATCATGCATTTTATCAATCATGTAATCACTTGATTCAAAATATAAGTATCTCCATATATATGTTTGTTATCCTCAAAGTAACATGCTTCATCATGGGCTCATGGGGTCAATAATCTTTCTTTTTTTAATGATGACTCCCCTTTTATTAAACAATAATGAAGATAACAAATTGTGGGTAGCTTTACCTTAATATGTACATTATAAACTAGTAAATAAATTTCGAACTTCTAACTTTTCATTCTCTTCCCTTTTGGAAACATAAAATCTATCTTTATCCATAGGTTTAGTAGAAATATCTGCATTCTAAAATTTTGCGCCAACAAATTTGATTTCAACATTATTGTGGGCAACATGATGTCGATTGACATAATGTCTAAATCTCGATCTATTTGGTCCATGAATGTTGATCATGATTTCTTGTTAAATTGATAACATGATTGTTATTACACTATCAAAACTTTTCTTGATTAATTTCATAAAATTCTAATTATTACTTTTAATCAAAGCACATGTGCGATGCAATTATATGCAAGGATATAGTTCGCTTATACAATGGAGAAATCTACATAGTTCTGCTTTCTACTGGACCAAGACATGAGTAATGATTCAAAAACTAACATGTGCCTTTTGTGCATTCCGGATTGACTTTGTAACCCATATAGTTTCCTTGGAATATACAACTAGGTCACAAGACAATAAATTTCCACAATACAGCAGGCCTAATGTAGGGGTTCCTATCAAATAAAGAGCTATACCCTTTATTATAGTTAAATGAGATTTCTTTGGATTACCCATGGAATGAGCATAAGTGCTTACATCAAATATAATATCAAGACAGCTTGGAATAAGGTATAAAAGTGAACCTATCATTCTCCTTTATAACTCATTCTCTACTAGTTTTCATGATTTATCTAAGTCGACCTTAGTATAGGAGATTGTAATATTATTAATATACTTGAACCTCTTCTTGCCAAACATCTTAAACAACTCATTGGTGTACTTAGTTTAATGGATGAGCGTGGGAATTTTGATTTGAGTGTTTTTTAGAATTGGGTGACTAGATTTACTATAAAATATTTGGTCTTATCCTTATGGCTCTATTTTTATAAGCAGGAACACACGTTGTGTAAATGAATTATTAGCGATTGATGATGAATGAAATCTGATTATTTATGAGGCCAATTGAGTGCTTCTAAAACTCAAGTTGTCTACATGGAGTTCATTCTCTTCCTCTTTCAATCGAGGCTGATTTTTCTTTTGTAGATGTGTATATTTTTGTTGTTTATATGCAAAATAGCTGATCTTATTATTGTATTTTTGCATGCTTCTAGTAATGTTACATTCTATTCATGCTTGATGTAGGTTTATGCATTTATTGCTCCCAAAATTATTGGTGGCAGAGGTGCTCCATCTCCTGTTGGTGAACTAGGGATGATTCAAATGTCCCAAGCACTTGATTTGATTGATGTCTCCATTGAAGCGGTAAATTCTATGTTAAATCTATCGAAACTTTTGATTACACGCTGCTGTAAAAAATACTTATTATAAATATCATGAATGACTTTTTATAATCATATGTTGCCAAAGACTGCCTTCCGAACTCATGAAAGGCATTATGAGTTCCTAGTGATGCCATTTGACCTCACTAATACCCCAACCACTTTTCACTCCCTAATGAACAAGGTCTTCAGGCCTTACCTCAGGTGGTTTGTGTTGGTGTTCTTTGACGACATCCTTATCTATAACAGGACAAAAAAGGATCACTGGGAGCACTTGAGGAGGGTACTGCAATAGCTACATAAGCATCAACTGAAGTCAAATCTGAAGAAATGTTGCTATACCCTGGCTAGTGTTACTTGGGGCACATTGTCTCTAAAGAAGGGATGACAGCAGATCAAGCTAAAATTGAGGTTATGTTAAGGTGTCCAGTGCCTAAAAATCTGAAGGAGTTTAGGGGATTCCTGGAATTAATAAGATATAGCAGGAGGTTTGTGAAGGGGTACAACACCATAGTATGGTCACTAACTGAATAGTTGAAGAAGAATGGGTTCTTATGGGGAGAGGTGCCCGCATCTGATTTTGAGAGCTTGAAGAAGACCATGACCACTATACTGCTTTTGACACTACCTGATTTCACTCAAGTTTTCATAGTGGAGACAGATGCCTCAGGATATGGATTGGGAGCAGTACTCATGCTGGGTCGATGACCCATTGCTTATCTCAGCCAGGTATTGACAGCTAGGGCCAGATTGAAATCAATATATGAGAGAGAGTTGATGGCCATTATGTTAGCCATCCAGAAGTGGCGACCCTACTTGAGAGGCAGGAACTTCATCATTAGGACAGATCAACGGAGTCTGAAGTACTTGCTGGAACAGAGGATGGTGACTGAGGAGCATCAAAGATGATTGTTCAAGCTCCTGGGATTTGATTTTGAAATACAGTATGGGCCAGGTATGGAGAACAAGGAAGCAGATGCACAGTCCAGATGTACGGGGGAGTTACAGGTGATAACATTATCAGTTTCATTGATGCTTGACTAGGAGGCCATCAAGGAGGAGAGTGCACTGGATGAGGAGTTGGGGAGGATTAGGTTGAATTTGTTGAAGGAAGAGAATAGCCATCTAGGGTATTCTCTAGATGGGGAGAGGCTATTGTATTAGGGAAGGTTTGTGCTGCCTAGGAGATCACTCCACATTCTGCATATACTCTAGGAATTTTATGGGAGCGCAATTGGGGGTCATTCAGGGGTGTACAAGACATACAGGAGACTTGCCTCAGAACTGTGGTGGAAGGGAATGCACAAGGATGTGGAGGAGATGATATCCATATGTGAGATATGTCAGAGAAATAAGTACATGATCATGTTCCCAGGAGGATTGCTACAGCCTTTAGCTTTACCAAGACGAGTGTAGGAGGAGGTATCCATGGATTTTATAGATGAATTACCCATATCAGAGGGTTTCACAGTTTTCTTGGTGGTAGTGGATAGATTGAGCAAGTATGCTTATTTAATTCACATATGACATCCCTACATTGTCGTGACAGTGGCATTAGCTTTTATCAGGGAGGTGGTCCGATTGTATGGGATACCAGAATCCATAGTATTAGATCGGGATAAGGTTCTCAGCCATTTTTGGAGAGAGTTATTCAGGCTACAGGGGACAACACTAAAGAGGAGCACTGCTTAGTACCCACAGACAAATGTACAGATAGTAATGGTCAACAGAAGCTTGGAAATATACCTACGATGCTTTGTGTCGGAGACACCCAAGCAGTGGGCAAGGTGATTGGCATGGGCGGAGTATTAGTACAACACTTAATATCATTCTGCTTCTCATATGACCCCATTCATGGTATTGTATGGAAGGGATCCTCCTCATTTGGTACATTTTGGGCATAAAAGAACCCCTGTTTCATCCATAGAGGAGTATTTGGAGGAAAGGGACATGGTGTTGGAAGAATTGACATTTATTGAGGGCTTAGCAGATTATGAAGAAACTTGTTGATGGGGAGAGGAGGGATATCCAATTTGAGGTGGGGGAAAGGGCGGTATTGTTAGGCCAGTTCAGGCTGAACTGAGCCAACCCAAACCAGCCCTGCAAGGGCTGGTTCTCTGCTTCAAAAGGCAGACCAAACAACCCATTTTGGGGGATTGCCACCCAAGCCTATTGGGCCCACTAGGCTAGCCAATTGGGAAAGAAGTAGGGGGTGGCTAGGAGAGGGGAAATTTGAATTCGGTATTTGAAATTAGGGAAATACATATTAATTAGGAGTTGTTTAGGGTTAGGGTTTTGCATGTTTTGGTGGCTGATTTGAGAGTTCTTGTTCTTTTGGAGTCTTGGTCCCTAGATTCATCTTGGGATTGGGAGAGAAGATCCTCCTTTCGAATTAAGGATCAATTGTATCTTGCTTCGTTTCTTCATTCTATTTGAATTACTTCAATCAAGGTGCTGTTTTGCTGAAATTTCACTTTCAAATTCGTGTTTGTTTGCTGTTTTTCTCCTCTCTTGTTAGGATTTGAATTCTTCAAATATTTCCTATCACGAGGATGATTGATTGTTGAACACCTCTTTTTTTTACCCTTATGAAAACTCAACAAAGAAGTACTATGAAAGATCAAAATAATTTTGCATTGCTCCATTTTTCTCTTAATAAATGCCTCAAAGGCATTCCCAAAAATTCCCGCAACAGCTCGCCAACAACTAGGAGAGACACCCCCAATGGCTCTTGTCAAACTGGTTGCTGCATTAAGGAATCTCATGTTCTTTGGCAACCAGTATAATGACAGTCCAATGTTATTTTATCTTTTACATTAATGTTGTGATTATTTCTTAGCTTTTAACTTGTTGATTACAGATAGGCCCGGACATTCTTGTAAGTGGCTTTCTTCATCCCATTCCAGACCTGTCACCAGTAATCCCATCGATTCATGAAACTGCTGCTCTTGATCCAACAGTCTCTCCTTACGAGTCAAAAATTATATTCTTTTATAAGACATGGGATCCGTTTGGAGCATTTTCCAATTTTTCTCCACATTCTATAATCATGCCTGATGAAACTGGAGTTCCTTGCATGTGGCCTACTGTAGAACACTACTATCAGGTACATCAACAACTATCAAGCTTTGACTAGGTAAGTCTACTGGGAATCACGAGGCTGCAAATTCTGATGCAAAGTACAACTTATTACATGTTGCTTCTGATTTGCAGGCCCAAAAGTTTTTGGGCGTTGATAATCCACTTGCAAAGGGTTTGATTGAACAAATTAAGTCTGCAAGAAGCCCTGAGGAAGCTGCACGCATTGGGAGAAAAGTTCAGAGAGAACAACCTGAATTGGTAGGTTGGAGGACCTGGAATTTTGCATTTAAATTTCTATGATTTTGTTCCTTGTATTTTTCACTCTTGAAAATTAGAAACATCTAGGCATACACATGCTTTACTTGGACATTTATTTTCAGATTCTTAATCTTAATATTATATTAGTTGTTCAGTACCATCTCTGCCAAACATAAATGTTTCATTTCATCATCTTTTAAAGTTTTGGTGCTATTCTAATATTAGTGGAATCTATCAACCGTAATTGGTTTGATTAGTGCTATTGTTATAAATGTTCTACTTTTATCTATGCTGGTCAGACATGGATTCTTACCATTCTTTTACTCTTAAATTTTTTGGTCATTAAGCCTGGCCATTTAGACGTCAAAATCTTGGTAGAAATCTTTTTGGGTTAAACTGACACCTGATTTTCACAATCTTAAGATATAATTATACATAATAGACAATATGAAAGTAACCTGACAATCAAGTCGTTAGAAAACCATACATCTCCTGACGAGTAACTATGACTAACATTTTGCAAGGGCAGCTAGCAATCCACCTGATGAATGATTTGACAATGTCTTAATTTTTTTTGGTGTGAGTAACAGAGTTCTAATTGGAGTAACTATTGTTAATCCTATGAGCCACCTGACTCTAAGTTGAATTTTAATGATAACAAACATAAGGACTATACATCTTAAATCGGGGCCTAAGAAGACTCTCGATTAAGGACTATACATTATTCTCACATATGAGATTGACACATAGGGAGGAGTCTAGGAGCTACCTATTCAGATGGAAGGAAAGGTTTAAGTTAGCTTGGTCAACATGCGCGGCTCATATCATCATCCGGAAGAGCTAAGGTAGGAAAAAGAAACTAGAGAAACACAACACTGCACTCTGAGCATGCAAGAGAGAAAGATAGAGGTGGAGTCATCCATGTGACGTAGATAGGTGAGATTTATATCCTTTGAAGAATAAATGACTTACCGCCGATGAGGCATACTACAGGATACTGATAGTAGTAGCCTTGAAATCTAAATCTATAGTGGGTTTAGTATTCTACATATAATACTAACACCCGTGTCCTAGCTAATGAATTTGTTGACCTCTGCCATAATATAAAAAAAGGGGTAAGATAAAAAATAATATAGCTTAAATCATTACCTGATCGGAGCTTTGCAACAAATCCTGCAGATATATCTCGTGATACAGTCACCCATATCCTGCAACGGCGCCATTTCAGAGCTGAACACGCGCACTCGTCTCGATCAAGAAGCCCTGCTCGTGGTAATAAAATGAGGACGAGAGCCTCATTCATCCCCTTCCACTGGCAGCAAGCCCTCAATCTCTTCATTCCCTCCTCCCTTGCCCGACCTCTTCACTTCCTCCGTCCACAGAGAGAGAGAGAGAGAGAGAGAGAGAGAGGGAGAAAGAGATCTTTCTTCGCTTCAGCCTTCGACCTCTCAACCGCATCTCCTACCTCCTTCCTCCATAGCCGCAGATTTCTTGTCGACTCCCTATGCCGTTTTCTCCCAGCAAACCGACCAACCTCAAGTGGACGTCGAAGCCTTCAGCTCTCCGACCTCTCCTCTAGTCGAGCCCTGCCCTAGGTTGACGCCGAACCAGCTCAAGCCTTGCGATTCATTTGATTCGGATATATATAGAGAGAGAAAGAGAGAGAGAGAGAGAGAGAGAGAGAGAGAGAGAGAGAGAGATTTCTCCTACCTGTTTCTATTCCTCCCTTCCCGCCGAACTCCAGATCTGTGCCTTTGTCTGATCCGCGAGCCTCAGCAAACCGAGCTCCTCCCCCCTGTCTAAATTCGCTCCTTCAACGACCTTTCCTCCTATTGAATCGGAAGCTACTACCTTTTGATTGGAAACAACGACGGGAGCTATTGCTGTGAAGGTAATTTATGCCCTTTCACACGCTTCTTTGGCCAAATCCCGTAAAATTGTTGAACAGAGGAAGAGAGCTCGAGGGGTTTAATTCGTCGAGAGATTTTACGGTTCTATAAATCTTGTGATATGCTGAAATTTTGTTAAATCATATTTTATTTTAATTAAATATAATTAATTATCATTAAATATAGTTAATTATGACTAATTGCTACTAATCATAATTAATTATTATTAATGATTAATTATAATTAATTATATTTAATTAAATTAGTTGTGATTAATTAGTTATCCATTATTAATTATATTTAATTATAATTAATTATAGATAATTAATTAAATATTATTATATATTATATTTTAATTATAAATAATTAATTATAATTAACTAATGATAATTAGCAATATTTAATTATGATTAGTTGTAATTAATAAATAAGAAATAGTTCTTCCCTTGCCTCGATACATGTGCCCTCGTCCTCATCGGTCGCCAAGGTATAACCTCCTAAACTTGGGAGAACCTGCTCTCGGCATTTGCAACGGGGCTAATAACCACCCATGCGCGCTTTTCTTAGCACGGTGGGAGGAGGTTCGCTTCGGTGCTTATGGCGAAATGGGTAATCCCCCATAAAGTTCTTTTTCGTTGTTCGTAGCACGCCATGGGACCACCCATACACGCTTTTCTTAGCTTGGTGGGAGGGAACTTGATGCGGTGCTTACAACGAAGTAGGCGATCCCTGTGAGCGCTTTTCTTAGCATGGCAGGGCAATAAAAAACTACTTAAAAATGCTTTTAATAACCAATGCACGCCTTTCTTGGCGTGGTGGATAAAAAAAATTCACCGCCGCGGTTTCTCACAAACACCAACCGTGCACGTCTTTCTTGACGTGGCGGTTAGGCGGCCTCTTGGTTTTTCCCCTAAACGAGGAAGACGCCGGGAGGCTGCCGACTTTTTGTCTGAAATAAGACAAGGACTTGAACAAATTTTGAACAAGTGAAAACATGCTTTGGACCTAAATGAACAAATAAAAGGAGCTTAACATGATTATAATCAAATGAGCAAATGACTTAAATTAAACTCAAGCAAGAAGAGTTTGAACTTGCTACCTGAACAACTCATAAAGACTTGAACTTGAATTGAGTTTAGACTCAAGAAGACCACAATGAACTCAATTTGAACTCATACTTGAAACTTGTACTTTGAACATGAATTGAACTCAAGTGAACTTGAAATTGACTTGAACTTGCAATATAAGTAAGGACATGATTTGAATTCAAAGGACAATAGTGTACTCGACGAATGGAAGAGGCTCGTATTGAGCCTGAATTTTATTTGAACATGTTTTGGACTTGAATTTGTGTTTTAAACTCAAAAGGATGAATGAACCTAAACTCATCTTGAAATTCATTTAAACTTGACATGAACAATAAAGAACCTGAACTCAAGTCAAACAATAGAAGGCTGAATACACTTGAACATGAGCTCATAATTGGGATAAATAGAAGACTTGTGGATTCAAGTTCAAATGAGTATAAAGAGCTTGAACTTGGACATGGACATGGACCTGAACCTTATTTGAACTTGAATATGGAATGAGCAACAACAACTCAAATGCCATTACTGGTTAATAAGAACGTGTAATCTAAATTACAAATAGATACACAAGGCTACTCTAATGAATATTGTAATTCATATGTGAGATATTTCTCTCACAAGTGATTATGAGACTCGTGCAATCAGTTGATTTGGGACAAATGCACTGGTCATCAGGATGTATAATGAATGCAACAAGCATCAACATGCAAGCAAGTGCAAATGATAAATGATGATTCAAAGGATTTAAATTTGAATGGAACACCTGGCATCAAATTTTGATTTTATGAAACAACATTTGAACAATTCCAAGCAATCTACAAATGAGTGCAAGTTGGAGTGTGATCCTCTCACAGTTAATAGAAGAATGATTTCTTGAAAGATGAAAAATTCTAGCGGATTCATCATTTCACTTTGAATACAAAGTGTTAAGTGAAAATCTTCGTTTGGATTCAAGATATCGTTACTTCAATCAAATTGAGAATATTAATAGTGTCAAGTTCATCATGTATATTGCAAGTATAATATGATCTTTAATTGAAGAAGATTATGATAGAAAGAGCTTGACCATAAAGCCATAGTATGAGGCCTTTAGACCACACAACCCAACTCCAACCAAGTTCTGAATGTCAAGTTGAATAAGACTATCGAGGCTTGTGAGTTCTCGATGAATCAGAGATCTCCGAAGTTTACACTGATAATTGCATAGGACTCAAAGGTGAAGGATGTATGGTGTACACCGGCTCTTATGGGCCGTTATAGGAGACTGTTGTACACACTAAGCATCACATATGAAGCAAATATAAAGATCTGCAGTACATACAAGCTCTCTACAAAGATAGATGTACCTGCCACATGTCACTTATGGGTAGATGCAAAAAAACTATAGTAAATACAATATCCTGAAGCCCCGCTACAAATATTACATACAATTTACGAACAAAAGCCACCAGATCCACAATATCTATGCAAGCGGAAAGAAGACGTTTACAAATATTCCAAGAATACCCCGTACTTGCACCATAGTTTATATACACATAAGTACACAAGGGGTAATTATAATCACAAACCGTATAGGCCCCGACGAGCGTGTTATTGGTACACACGTGACGTTTAGAGATGTTGCGCGGGTTATTAAATTTGAACCCAATCCTCCTAAGCAAATAATAGGAGTCGACAATGTTCAACAAATAATTATAAAAATGCCCCCAAACACCTGCATGGGCCCCGGCGAGCGTGTTATTGGTACACACGTGACGACTAGGGATGTTACGCTGGTCAATAAGTGAATTCAAGTTCGAACCCAATCCTTCTATGCAGATCAATAATAGTCAACAGGGTTCAAACCTTCAAACAAATACACAGTTGCGATGATCGATGTATTTATTTTAATACATTCATATTGGGCCTTCAAGGCCTATAACACTAAGAATTCACTAACAAAGGCATAAAACCTATGAAACTCGATCCCCTATCAGCAAGTTGATAGGGTCGACAAGGTTCAAGCTTTAAATGAAAATAATCCCGTGCCACCCCGATGATGGCCGTGTTGAACAAAAATCTCAACCGAAGGTCTTCACAAACTATTCAAATGCCTTTCAAGCTCCACCCAAATACTCACAAAAACTCAAAAATCTCAAAACTCCAAAGTATTTAAAATTGAAATCCAACCACGAAACACTTAAAGCTAAATCCATCCACCCTCTACAACAGTTTGCTCGGTGGATAAATTAAAATTTACTTCAGCTCACATGGAGCTAAGTGCCTAGTCGAATATATCACTAGGATTCATTCTCAAACAATCTCCTGCCAATAAGGATGTGGTACGTGTCCTCTAACCGGCGGTTTGCACCGCAAGATAAACGGTTATGACCCGGGGCCTTCTGAACCGAGTGATTTTGCCGCCAAATGGCACTATGAAATACCGGTTATGGCCAGAGCCAATACATTCTTTATTGACATCAAATCCTTGAGATATTAATCAATAGGATATGATTGATAGGGCACAACACTCTGTTAGCTAAGGTGGATTCAAATTTGTCCCCTTAGACAAACATTCACCCTAGGTCTACAAGGTACCATTGGATGAAACAACCCATGGCTGCCAACAAAGATCCTTCTGTCAGGTTGGGTCGACTACCTCCTCTGACTAAGTAGATCAGGGATCACGATGGCCTGGGACGACAGAACCTTGGGATCTTGATCGGGTCTATCATCCATTCCCCCACCACCCGCTTTAAGTGTAAGATGGTGAAAATTTTTATTTTAAATACAAAACCTTCAAATTTCTAAATCTTCCAACCCTTCAAACTTCCAATACCCGATCTCCAATATTCAACCCATTGTTGCTACGATATGCCAGATGCATGTATCTCTACCTATCTGATTGACGACTAGCCTTAATCGAAAGTTCTCTCTCGTTATCGGAAGGGGTAATTAGTTATAGGGGATTGCGCCTATAGGAAACCAGAACTCATATCGTAAAGTCCTCACAAAATGAGGGCAAAATCTCTGGGTAGTGTCTTATCTACAAATTCATCTGCCTTCCAAAATTTACCCCGGAACTAATTCCGTTAAAACTCCTTCACCGAAAAGAAAAAGCAATCAAATGCGGGCGAAGACCGGGGCCGAATTTTCGGAGGCTACAAAATTATGGACTTATATTTTGCCTGAAAAGAAAAGCTAGCTAATCACCTAGTCGTAAAAAATTCATGTTGTCTGGTCTTTATAAAAGATGGGTGGGTGGCTACGTCTTTGTAAATTAAGACCGACATCTAGAGAGATTCCTAAGTGGTCTCGTACTTATGAATGGTATTATGCTTATAAGACTAATGCAATTAAACTTTGGTTTTACTTAGTTTCTAATGTGATGCATGTTAGTCAAAATCTCCAAATCATAAATGCATGAAATTTTTAAAAGGCTTACAAAATAATTTTTTAGAAGACTAGACTTCCTCAGGTTCAGCATCTCATCCTCATAGGTCGAATTATCTAGACTCTACCAGCAGGCGGGGAATCGTCTAAACAAGGAAAGAGGAGAATGTATTAAGATGCATGCGACCCTGGACGATCTTCGGCTCATTTCCTAGATCATTATATTTTTATGTTATTTACTTTCTAAAATTTTTGAATTTTATTTACGAGTCGATCTTCGGCTCATTTCCTAGATCATTATCTTTTTATGTTATTTAATTTCTAATTTTTTTTAATTTTATTTACGAGTAGAAGAATTTTATTCCTATAAACCTAGCGAAATCAGACACATACACATGCAAAAAAGAAACCTATAAAAAATGTCATTTCTACTATACAAGCAAGATAAATATATCATCAAAATAAAACATCAACCAGAGCAAAAAGTATCTAAAAGTCCATGATAAGTGTCATATAATATACAATCCAGGATCTACAGAAAAGTAATGGTGTCCAGACTCCACCGACAATGTGGATTCTAATCTTACAAAACGACGCAAATCTTAAAAAAATAAAGCATTTTTTATCTTGATCTTCATCTTCTGGCTCCTCTATTTGTCTCCTTTCTTCAACTTCCTCATAGTACGTCCTCCAGAAGGATATCAAAATGAAAATAAATTCCCTGTAAGGGGCTTTCTTTTCTCCTTGGATGCCTTATATTTAAAAATGTCTTACTTTTAGATTTTCACAACACTATACTTTAAATAAAAATACATCAGAAATATAAAAGAAAAAAAAATCTAGACTCTCCTACAAGGTTATCCTAAGCAGTTATAATCAAATATCCCAAGCAATTGTATAAGAAAATAAAAGTACTCAAGTCAGGCATATTTGACCATGCTCTTATTTATTTGGGGGCTAAATAGCTTAAGCAATGTAGCAATTATATATGATTTATTTATTTTTAGTCCTATTTTTTAGCGCTGTATGAGCATTGCTACCTGCAGAAGATATCGTAAGTATCAAAATCGCTCATAACCTATGGGTAATCTTTCACGAATCACTTCACAGAGATAATACAGTAATTAAAATCATCTTTACAACAATTATCACAGAAAATCAAAACAACCAACACATGTGCCACATACAAATCGTCACATCACAAAAACATAAAGAAAGAAAACACCGACCTAACCTATAGTTAGAAGTCGTGTCCTAGCAAATAGTTCTATGTGTGTGTAGTAGGCTGTGTGGTCTCGGGTATATCCTATGTGGAATAATTAATTCAAGTTATTTGTGATTTGATTTGTTGAAGGTCAAAGGGAAATTTTAATTAAAGTTTAAATATTAGTGTCTCGAGGTCAATTTTAATTAATTTAGTTGGTTGGTCAATTTTATTACTTAAAATAATATTCTCTAAAATTTAAGTTGAATTATCGAATTTTGGAATGGTCGGGGTGTTGGCGAATAAAAAAAGGGAGGAAATAGTTGCTTCATTTTTTTACTTGATTTATAAATTTTCTCGAAAAAAAAAAAAGTTCATACGAAGGATGTTACAATATTCTTTGGAGTAATATAGTCCAACAACTATATTCTCATTCATACAGAATAAGCAAAATTCATTGGCCATCAAGTGGATCTTAAATAAAGTGGATCTTTTAAGAAAGGAACATCTATGCTATCATGATTCATCGATTTTAGTTCTCAGTTCAGCATGAGCTATTTCTTTTAGAGCCATATTTTATTTGATCATTGGCCGAAGATATCCGAGACAAGCAATCATAAAAATAACCATTTCTACATACATGTTTCTCATCTTGCTAAGGAAGTCATAGCGATCAGGACTCGTGGCCAAGATAAACTCAATTTGTTATTTTTTTCTATCATTTAATGTTCTAAATATGCCTCTTTCTAATTCTTCTGAGAGCAAGGAATGGGGAGGCATCTGTTCACAGACATTAAAGTTGTCTAACGATTGAATTCTCTATATGACCATTCCCATCCTCCAAAATTCTCAATATCTTTCAAAATATATTTTTAATTTTTGAAGATATCTGAATATCTACAAAAAGATTAATTTTTTTTTTTAAAAAGAAGATATCTGAATGATTTAAAATTTTTGAACTTGAAGAGAAGCATCTCTTCAATTCGGCCCCACATTAGAGCATTTGATTACCAAATGAGACATCATTTCACTACTGTAACTTCTCTTGACAATTCAGTCAATAAAAGGAAGAAAAAAGAGAGAGAACGGACATTCACACTCTTTAGGAAGAACTCTCTAAAAAAATTTTCCCCGTCTTCTAATTCCAAACACAATTGGACCTTGCCCGTCTTCAGCCTCTTCTACCAACCCCAACTGAGACGTCTTCCCACATCATCTTCACCTTCCTCAGCGTCGCAAGTCCCACTGCTCTTCACACGACACACCGCCTCCGCCTCGTGCAAGGAATCGAGCCCAAAGCTCGCACAGCCAAGCCAATTCATTAACAAATACCCCAAAATCCGTCCGCGTGAGTCCCCATCTTCCTCACGTCACACGATGAACCAGAAACTCTCCTGCACTTCTTTGCTTCAAACCACGTGAAACTGCTCTGGCTATTCTACTTTGTTTTAAATTTTGTCTTATTCAATACTTATCCCAATACATATATTCCAAATAAAAAAAAGTAAAAGCAACACACAAAGCAATTTTTCTCTTGCAGTAACTTTTTTTTTAATTATTTCATTTACGGAGAGAGGCAATAATCATCTATTAATAATTATAACTTATAACATGATTTTACAATTAAAATCAGATCCTATATAATTAAGAAAAACTGCAAATAGGGATTTGAAAGCTTTGCCAAGGTCAATTTACACTATGACCTTTTCATTTTATGGATGATTTTAAATTTTGAAGACCTTACGCCGTCGATCTTTGATCCGTGTAGGATGATTTTAAAATTTGAAGACCATACGTTGTTGATCTTTGATCTGGGTATGATGGTTTTACATTTTTTGAAGATCATACGCCGTCGATGTTTGATCTGGGTATGATGATTTTAAATTTTGAAGATCTCGCGCCGTTGATCTTTGATCCAGGCGGGACAAAATTACGGCAAATGTCGTCTCGTCCTCCCCCGACGGGGTTGGGATGCCTGAAGGTTGCCGAATTTTTTTTTGAATTTTGTCGAGTTGTCTTTTGAGTCATTTGAGCGCGCCATTAGAGTGCAACTTCATAACCTTAATAATTAAAAAAAAAACTAATTCAGTTAATTTATCTTAAAATTCATTAAATGTATAATATAATAATTGATTAACCCAAATAAATTTAACTTTAAATAAATAATGTGATTCACAACTTAATTAATGATTTTAAAACATAACATTTTTTTCTTAATTAAACTGTAAAGTGAATATAATTTTAACTGTAATTTAAAATTTAAATTCAAAATACAACATTTAAATCTAACTTTTAAAAAAATTAATTTCAAATTAAAACATTAACTGTAATTTAATTAAATCATGCCAATTCTAAATAAATTTAAATCTTTTTTTTTTCTAATTAATTAATCAAACTTTAAAATAAGATTGAATTTTAAAATTTAAACTAATTCAAATACTTAATTTTTGGAATTCATTTAATTTAAAATTTAAAATCTAACCAACTAACTTATAATAAAACAAAATGCATAATTAAATATTAATAATAATCAACTCAACTCCAAAACTCTCAAACCCTCAAAATCTCTAAACAACAACTCTCCAAACAAACTCAAACTTAACTAACATACAACTCAAACTCAAATTCAATTCAACTCAAACAACATAACTCTCAAACCCTCTCCAAACAATATAACTTAAACAACTCTCAACAACAACGCCTATAGCTACATGAGATCTCTTTAATCTACTTGTTACGAATACCTGCAAGCAAACATACAAAAGTCAGCACATCAATAAACAATATTAAATTAATGCTGAAAGTAGTAAATTGACTACTGCATGCAAAACAAAATGATGGAAGACAAGTAGAGCAACAAACTACTGTTGTAGGATTGCTACAAAACTCTTAAAATGATGTCGAGGTGGGGAAGTGTGTAAAGATACAGTCTCGCTAAACTAAGTCCTATAGATTACTTCTAATAGTAGTAATTCCTATAGATAATTATTTCACTAAGTATATCTATTAAGTGAAACAATATGCACCTAAAATACCAATTAGCAAATTTAAAATTAAAGCCATAAGTCCAATCTTTAGGGATAATATCTAGGAAGCAATCTAATCCTATAATTCCTTTGGGCATCTTAGCCTATAGTTGTAAGACTCGCCACTTTGGCTACTTCTAAGTGAAGTAGTAAGACCCGCGTGTTAGAGAACTTCTAAGTGAATGACCCTTGACCAAAAAACTCAAAACCACATGGGCAGCCTTGTTTATAAGAATTATGTTGTAAGACCCGTCACCCAACAACTTTCAATGAAAGCAGTAAATCCAACTTTAAGGGAAATCTTTATGTCAAAATGACCTAACCCCTAATCCCCAAATTCACTAACCGGCCACTTCTAACAGAAGTCGTAAGTCCAATCTCTGAGGAAAAAGGTTTACGTAATAACATAACCCTAGATATCTAACCTTGGGCATCCTGGTCTATAAGGACTAGGTTATAAGACGCACCGTCGGGCCACTTAGCTTATAGGGCTAGGTCGTAAGACCCACCGTTAGGCAACTTCTAAGGATGCCATAAGACCTATCCAACCAAAATTCTTCGAACTACCTCTAAAAGAGGTCGTAAGTCCCACTATCAAGGCAACTTCTAATATGAGTCGTAAGCCCCAAACTAAATAAATTAACGGGCAACTCCTAATTGGAGCCGTAAGTCCCAAACTAAACAAATTAACTGGCAACTTCTAAGGAAGTCATAAGTCCCTACCCAAATCAAATCACACGGGCAACTCCTAATTATAGCCGTAAGCCCCAAACTAAAAAAATTAACGGGTAACTTCTAAGGAAGCCATAAGCCCCAACCCAAATTAAATTAAACTAAAACTCACACCTAACCACTTCGGTCTACTTGGGATCCTTAAAAGGAGGCAATCCATGGCTACTTATTAGATTCCTTGGGCACTACGGTTAATAATTGTTAGTGTTGATAGATTGAAATCTACGGTATACCCAGGATGACGGAACCATGGGATCTTGATCGGGTTTACCTCTATTTTCCCCACTATTGAGACTAAAAATATCTAAAATTTATTCATCCTTAATCGAGTGTTCTCTCTTATGTACTAAGGGGTGTAATTAACTATGAGTGCTTACGCTCATGGGAAGTAAGGATCCCAAATCTTTAGACCTTGACTCTGCCCTCAGTGGAATACAATCTAACTTAAGAGAAATGGAATTCTATAGCTGCAAAGCAGGATTCATGCATTCGTGACATTTTTCTTGAGCCAACACGTGGTTATCCTATCTGCTAGATCAAAGGGGTCCAAAGTTGACTTTTAGAAACAAGCTAAGTTCTAGAGTCCTAGTATTTTTTATTAAAAATTAGACTCTTAGGGGAGTAATTAGACTTTTAGTTTGTTGGATTTAGAGTTCTCTACACAAAGTTATGATTTTTAAAAATTTGGGCCTAGTTATTGGACTACGATTGACCGAGTAGTTGAATTTTTTCTTTAGGCTGATATTTAGGATGTTCATATTTTTAATAAATACTAGATTTTAATTGGAGTTGAATGCCTTTTAGTTTACTCAATTTGAATTTTTCTAGAATTAGTTATGATTTTTTAAAATTTCGGTATTTAGTGATTTATTAAGATTATTTTAGGTATATTCATTTAAATGAAGTTCAAACCTCTTGGGATCACGTCCAAAGGTCAGGAATGACCTAAGAAAGTGTTTCTAAGTGTTTGAGAAATTTTTAGAATTTTTAATTATTTAATTTAATTAAATGGTGATTTTTAATCAAAATTACATTAGTGTCTGAATTAAGGGGATTTTAATCTTTTGGATTAAGAATTCAATTCTGAAGAGTTTGATATATTATTTGCAATTTTTTGGTGTAATTTGAATTTATTAGAATTTTTTGAAATTCTAAGGTTTAATTAAAAGGGTGAATTAGGGCTAATTAATTAAGTGACTTCAAGGATCCTAAAAATTTCTAAAAATTTTCTAGTGGTCTGAGGTGTCACTAGGTTTAAGTGGTTTAAGTTTTATGTCATTTGGAGGTGTATCCTTATCCCTAGAATTTTTTTTAAGTTTTTTAGCAAGTCCTTAGTTGTTATCCTTAAGATGTTACTAGGTTGAATGGGTTCAAATTAGGTGTCATGACTAATCCTTGGGTGACATAGGTAAATGCAACACATAATTACAAGCCATGTCCTTAGAACTAAGAGAAACCTAGGCTAAGTGCTTGTGCATCCTAAACATGCAAAGATTAAACACTAATTAACAGGACTAATAATTTGATTGATGAATAATTGGAGTACAATTATTCGCTATTCCTTTCCCATTAATTCTATTCACATGTTCAACTTATGTTTAAAATTTCAAAGGGATCTCTCAACATTTCAATATATATATATATATATATTTTTAAAATAAATTTTATAAGTACATATATTAACCTATATATAAAAATATAAGTTTTAAAATAAAATATTCAAAACATTTTAAAAAATATTTTTTCTTGAAAGATCCTCCTTGTCATTTAAAAATAATTTAAATTCAAAATATTTTTTTTTATTTGAAAATATTTAATATAATATTAATTAAATATTAAAGTAACTAAATAATAAAGGTTAATTCAGATAAATTATTTTTTTTTGAAATTAATTTTAAATTAAAATACTTAATTTTTTGAAAATTTTAAGGTATTACATATTTTTTTTGATTAAAATTAATTTTCTTATGAATTTTTGAGGTTTCATTTATAATTGAAGGAATTTAAAATAATTTTAAATTAATTAATATTTAAAGTAATTCTTAAATTAATTTAAGTTAATTATATAATATTAATTAAATTAACTTAAATTTATATAAAAAATATGTAATATTATATTTTATATTATATATTGAAAATTATTTAAGTTAATATTAATAAAATTTTAACTAATCATTTAAATATTATGTATTTTAAATTATTTTAAAAATATAATATATTTTAAAATATTTATAATTTTAAATTAAATATTTTAAATTTCTGGAATTTTGGATATATAATATAATTTTTTATTTATAATTAATTTTTAATAATATTTTAAAAAAATTGTTTTTAAAAATATATTAAAAATAATTTTAAAAAACGTTTTAAACGCTCAGGCGACGGGAAACCATGTTGCGAGTTCCCATTGGTGGATTCAAACCACGGAGGCAATCATTTTCAGCATCGTGTTAATTGGCAATGATATTGCCGCTGGCAATCATTGTCCAATCAACGAATCCGCGGACGCGGTTCACTTAAACACATCATCAGATATGCGGAGCCATTCGACTTCACGTGGTTTGAGATGGACGGCTCTGATTTCATCATACATAGGAAGTAACCACAAATCCGCGGTTCGGAACAATCGTGGAACGACGGGATCTCCGTTGTTAATCAAATGATCAACGACGAAGATCTCGTACACCTAATGCAAACCACTGAGAAACCCTAGATTTGGTTTTTTTGACTCGTTCGATCGATCTGGTTAACCAAAATCAATGAAATTGTAAACCTAAGTTAAGCTTATGAACAAAAATCATGGGGGATGGATTATACGGTGTAAAACACACTTAACAGAAAGCTATTTGATTGTGTCTTGAACTAGGGTTTATGATTTTACCCAAAATAAACAATGGATTTAATTAATTTTGGGCTCTCTCAACTTGTAGATTGTCCACATATATTTTCCTAGTTGAATTCGAAAAGCTCTGGATTGAAAGATATAGCCTTTGAATGGATTAAGGCCTTGGGTCGCTTGAGGATCGCCGCCGACAGGGTTTGACATGTGGGATTTGAGTAGGGGATAGGTGGAGGGAGGTCTAGATAGTCCAAAGGAATAGAATCTTCCCTTGGAGAGCTTTGGGAAAGAATAATATGCTAAATCCTTTCTAATGAGGCCCTAGGCCTCTATTCATAGCACCAGCCCTAGGATGGATGGCCAAGATGCCTCCTAGGGTTAATTAAGAGAGATCTAAGCTCGTTTGGCCTTGTTTTGGGTCAAGTGGAGGCTTGGGGGTGTTTAAATGCCATATTGGTCAAGTATTTGAACTAAATAGGTCAATTTTTACCAAATCAATGTTGGGTTGACCAAGTCAAGTGTTGACTGGGTCAACATGGTCAATCAAGCCCATTTGATTAGGAATTGAGCTCAAGGGGATATGAAATTGATTTAAATTCAAATAAGGGTGATTTGACTTGTCCAGTCAACCTAGGTTGACTTGGTCAACCAGGTTGACCCAGGACCTGGATCTAGGCTCAACACCCAAGACCTGGATCTAGGCTCAACAAATTTGGTTTAACTTACTAAATCCAATTGAAGTTGTCTTAGGGTCTGACTTAGTCAATTTGACAAAGTCATCCCTTCTGACCCCAGTCTATTGAAAAGCAAGGTCAACAATGTTCAATTATTTCCAAATCCATTTAACTCTATTTTAAAATGTCTCAGCTGCAACCTCTTTTTCTTCCTTTGATTCATGGCTAATTAATTTATTCTATCCTAATCAAATTAAACTTATTTATTACATTTTCATGATTAATGTCTTTTATTAATTGCATGTTTGATTTATTTCCAAACCTTCCTTGGCCAAAGTTTTCATATTGGGAACTATTTCAAAATTTTTAAATTTAAAAATTCAAAAATCCCGCTAAATCTCCCATGGTCAAATTTTTCTTTACTTAAATCTATCTTTTTTCAAAATTGACAAATCCTAAGTTTTCTTTGCAAAGTTCTTGTAATGCTCCTGGGAGATTGTGCAAAGACTCTTCTTTATCATCTTCCATGTTTCCAAAAAGTAGAAATTGAATGAAGATCTCTCCTTTTTATTCTTGAGTAAGCAATATTAATTTTCATAGTGGTGGATGCAAAAAGTTCTTTATTGCTTATTCATAAAAATATTTTCTATTTGATAAAACTATTTTGTATGCATTTAGTATCTAATAATCATTATAGTATATGCATTTCATGTTTAAAAGATAAAACTAATTTTTAAAAAATATTTTGAGCAAAGTTTTAAATTTGACTCTTAATGCGACACAAGGGAGAAAAAGGACTCATGTACTCGACTCCACATAGTGGGATAAAGGCTTGATGTTATTGTTAAAAGTTTTAAAAGTATCTTATCTTCTTATTGCATGTTTGGGTGTATATGGATAAAAATAATTTTTTAAAAAAATTGAGAGATAAATTATTATAATCTTTTATTTTTCTTTTAAATCTCAAAATTATTTGGTTGTACTTGCATTGCCACACCTCATTTTGGTCCTCTCTTCAGTCAACCTAGAGTGTAATAGAGAAGTTGAATCTGAATAGGTAGATCTCTTATTAACATCAGTCTGAATTACTTTTATTAGAATCGGGTGAGTAGGAAATGATCTATTCATTCTATTGTAACATAATTTTTTTTTTTAGTTTTAACAATTTATGTGTACTTTTCATATTTTGAAGTATATTCACAACTCATCAAATAAAATATTGAGCTTACTAAATTTGTCAAATAAAATTTACATATCAAAAAGTTTGACTGTACAGCTTCTCACTCTAGCTTCTATGCATAACCTAAAAATGTATGTATATAAAATGCATTAACGTTCCTACCTAGATACCTATAGGCTCCTTCCCTTTTTTTTACAGTACAACCACTGCTAATGTGATGTAGGCAAGGGTGTGTGTGGGTTGGGTGGGGGGGGGGGGGGCAATTGATATATCTTGGTTTTGGGCTGTTTTAGTTCCTTGTTTGCGTTGTCTTGGGTTATGTTGCCCCTTTTGGTGTGCTACTGTGATCTTCTTCCAAACTCAACTCATTATGATGTTTAAATGCCCTTTTCAGCTCATAAATGGGTATCCGGGTTCCCCCCCCCCTCGTTTGGCCTTCAATTTCTCCGTCTGTTTCCTGGCTGGTCGTTCCTATTCCCCGTGGATGTCCATTCCTATCCCCCGTGTGGTCCCTTCGAGTGCTGCTCCTGGAGCCGCCTGTCTGTTGGTCTTTTGGCTCCCCATTTTTGGTTGGTTCGGCTGGAGATTTTGTGGGTTGTTTGGCTTCTTCTTTTTACCTATATATATGGGATGTTTTGGAGTAGAAAAAAATCATGTTATGGAGAGATTTTTGGAAACTAAAACCCGAGGGTTTTTGGATTGCTTGCGAGCTATGCCTCTTTGTCTTCCCCTTATTCTATGAATTCGTCTCGAGCTTATCTAATTCTTCTCTCCGCAAGTGACCACCCCATTTGTATCTTTCTTCTCAATCAAGGAAAGCTTCTTTAGGTGTTTTTATGTTCTATTATAAGGTTTAAGTTGTGTCATGCTACGTTTAAAAGTTTAAGTCTTATTGTGTCTTAATTATTGTATTATTTTCTTATTTTGAAAGGAAAACATAGACTTTGTTTGCAATCTTAGAGTTTCTCTAAATTTTGATTGCATCAATTTAGTATCAGCGCCAAGTTTAGCATATTCCTAGGTTGTTCGTGTCTTTTTTAAGTATTTAGAAAAATGAAAAACCATAAAGACATTGAGTCAGTTGTGTGTGATAATCAGCCAGGAAATCTTGAATTCTAAATTTCAACCAACAGATGGATTCCACCGCAAGTAGATTCTACCGATCCACTTCAAAACGAATTATACAAGCTTCAGATGAAGATGCATTTGTGTACGGAAAAATACGAAAAGAAAAAGAAAATTCTTCAGGCTAAATTCAAGCAAGAAAAAGAAATGATCTTGAAGAAGTATGCGGCCTTGATTCGAGATTTGGATGCAGCGCCTTCGTCTCGTCATGAAAATTGTAAAACATTCTCTTCACGAGATGAGCTCCTTTCAACCGGGGAAGAATTTGATGTAGGCAGGGGGGCAATTGATATGCCTGGGTTTTTGGTCTGATTTGGTTCCTTGGTTTGGGCTTGGGTGTCTCAGGGTATGCTTCCCTTTTGTGGCTGTTGTATTATGCTTCTTAAATCAGCTCATTATGATGTTAAAAATGCTTTTTAGCTCATAAATTGGAGTTGTCCGGGTTCATTCCCCTTCTATTTGGCCTTTGGTTTCTCCGCCTGGCTCCTATCCCGTGGCTGGCTGTTCCTGTTCTCCGTGGCTGCCCGTTCTTGTCCCCCGTGTGGTCCATTCGGGTGCTGCTCCTAGAGCCACCTGTTGGCCTTTTGGCTTCCCTTTTGTGGTTGGTTCGGCTGGAGGTGGTTGGGGCTTTTTGGCTACCACTTTTCACCTATATATATGGGTTGTTTTGGAGTAGAAAAACAGGAGATTATGGAGTGATTTTTGGGAAAGAAAGCCTGAGTGTTTTTCGGATAGCTTGCGAGTTATGCCTCTTCGTCTTCCCCTACTTCGTCTCGGGCTTCTTATCTAATTCTTCTCTCCGCAAGTAACCACCGCATTTGTATCTTTCGTCTCAAGCAAAGAAAAGCAGCTTTAGGTGTTTTTTGTTTGTCATGAGAATTGTATGGTGTTGAAATGTTTTATTTTTATAAGCTTCTTTAGGTGTCATATGTATTTCTTATTTTGAAAGGAAGACGTAGACTTTGTTTGCAATCTTAGAGTTTCTCTAAATTTTGATTGCATCATAATGCCTTCCCCAAAACTCTCAGCCACACAATTCCATCAGCCCTCTGCATGTTCAGGTAAGTGGAATTTAACCGTTGTGCTATTGTAGATGATAAGGCTGATTTAGCTACAGTAATATTTAATTAATTAACTTTTAAATTAAATAACTTAAGTTTAATTAAAATGAAATGCATATATATATTCTTGGGCTTGTAATTTAGGAATACTTATATATATCAAAATACTCAAAATAAAAAATAGAATTTAATGAAAATAACTTTTACGTTTTATATGGAGGAATGATCAAATGGGGTATATTTTGGGGCAAATTTTTATACTTAACCATTTTGACAAATTTTGGGTATTATATGCCTGTCATAAGAGAGTAACTGCTTGTATAAGGGGTTGTACTTGCCTCGGTGTACGAGAGTACAGAGATTTTGTAATCTTGTGAGATTATTAGTGGAATCCTAACCATGGGTGACTACATATAGATGTAAGTCGATTTTGGTGTTTGGCCGAATCACATAAAAATATTGTTTATTGTCTCTTTTTATTCTCTTGCACTTGTATTCTTATTTGATCTTAATTTTTTTTTAATTATCATTTTTTAAAAATCTAAATTAATATTTTATTAGAACTAAAATTTTAAAGATCATTCAGTTCACCCTCCCTCTTGGGTGTCATAGTAACTCACAATTATTATCGGAGTCACGGCTAATTTTATGGCTTAATATCTATAGAGTAGATCACTTTTTGCACTATGCCACATGGCTTTCTTAAAGGTTCATTGCCTGAAGAACAATCTACATATATACCCCCATTACTTGATAATGATCTTTTGATTATTGGAAAAATCATATTCGACCTTTTTACATGGTCAAGATTTTTGTATGTGGCACATGTTAATTAACTAGTATCACACACGCACTAAAGAAGTCAATGGTAAAATTATTGATGAACAATTTGTAGATTGAAGTGCTAACGAAAGAGAACTTGATGAACTTAATGCGAAAGCTTGTAATATGCTTTGTTACCTGACAGTATTATGTGAATTTCTATATTGAGTACAACAAAGGAGATATGTGATAAATTAATAATCACCTACGAAGGTGCAAGTGATGTAAATGATTCTCATATCGATAGGTTAATGCCTGAATATGAATTATTTCACATATTGCTAACATGTACACAAAGTTTATGAAAATAATTAACATGTTAGTTTCTCTTGGAAGAATATATAAAAATCAAGATTTAGTTTATAAAATTTTAAGATCTTCTAAAAGATTGGGATGCAAAAGTAACTGTCATTCGTGAAGCTAAAGATTTAACTTCATATACACTTGGTCAAATTTTGGGTTCTTTGATAGAACATGAATAGGTACTTAAAGAGATCTAAATGATGACTTTCAAAAGAATAAAAGGGAAGGACTATTGCTTTACATGCATATGTGGATGGTGATGACACAACTTCACGTTCTAAAGCTAATAGTGATGAAATTGCTATGCTTTTAAGAAAACTTAGAAATATGCTCAGAAAGAAAAATCTAAGATCTGAAAAATCTAAGATTCATAAATTTCACACTAAAAGGTCTTCTATAGATGAAAGCTTAGTGTGCTACCACTATAAAAAACCTACACATAAGGTGAAAATGTCCAAATCTCATAAATGAAAACAAAAAAGAAAGAAAAAGAGTATGACAAGAAGATGAATAAGAAGGAGAAATATACTTAAAAATGAAGAAAAAGGCTTTATGGGCAAATCCAAAATTAGAAGAGTCAAGTGATGATGCTTCGGATGAGGAGGTAAACTTATGTCTAATGGCACAATAAGATGTTACTTCTAACTCTCCTAAGGTATGCAATGAAATCTCTCACGAAGAATTAGATAATGCTTTTAATGAATTAGTACATGAATTCAAAAAGTTGAATAGAAAATATATAACATTAGACAGTGAGCATAAAAATTTCGACCTTCATTTTTCTTGTCTCAATATTAATCAATCTAAGCATATTGAGAAATTAGAAAAAGAAAATATTTCGTTAAAAATTAGATTAGTTCTACATTTGAAATTACATGCTCATACTTCCTTTGATAGAGCTTATATGGTCATTCATCTTATGTTCATAAATTTAAACCATATGCTGAGACAAATATATGGTGTAATTTTTGTGGCAAGAAAGGTCATATTTCATTTGATTGTCATACACGAAAATTACATTCACATACAAAATCAATGTAAATTTCAACCATTAAAAAAGCGGACGAGGCATCCGCATTGAGTCGCACCTCAAGTCGAGGTGGAAGTCATGCGTATCAGGGCTTACGCCTCGAACCATCCTGCGAAGCCTACGATTTTTTCGCACAAGGCGTACGCATTAGAGCGTAACGCCTCGAGGCAGTATGAGGCACCACCTCGAAATTTTTTCTTCGGTATATATATAAATACGACGTAGCCGATTCATGTTTGTGTATTCGCGTATAGGATTAGGGCTTCCTGTGAGAATTGAAAGGAGAACTAGAGGCGAAGCCGTGAGGGAAAGAGACGAAGCGGTGAGTGCAGGAGACGAAGTCAGAAGGAGACGACACAGGAAACGAATCCAAAAGCAATAACGGTTTCGAAAGCAGGAAACGAAGCCGAAGTTGTGAGTGCAGGAAACGTTCAGGCCTCGGTTAGGTCGGAAGAGCAAGTGAGCGGTGTTGTGGCCTTGACTTTGAGGTGCAGTAACGAAAGCTTGAATAACTCCTGATTCGGCTCTTTCATTCGTCCGCTCAGTACATGCTCGGTACCGAGCAGGTACAAGCTCGGTACCGCTCAGCACATGCTCGGTACTGCTCAGTACATCCTCGGTACTGCTAGGTACATACTCGGTACCGAGCCAGCACCGCTCGGTACCAAGCAAGTATATGCTCGGTATTGAGCAGTACATGCTCGGTACGGAGCGGTACATGCTCGGTATTGAGCGGTACATGCTCGATACTGAGCACATACATCAAGCAGAAATTCAAAATTACTCTTATAATAAAATTTTGTTCCGGGGGCAGGTCGAACCCCTCCAGGGGGCAGCACCCCCTTGGACCCCCGACAGACTGGTACATTTTTGTATTCATGTTGTTTTATTATTGGTATTTGGTAGTACAAATAATTGTTAAAATATGTCCTATTATTAGCATGACTAGTGGTACAAGAAGAAAAAATTCTGCATGGAAATATTGAACTCAAGTTGAAGTGTCTGGCGAAGGTGCGAAGGGATATGTTTACATGAAATGTAATTTCTTTGAGAAACACATAACTGGTGGCGTTAAGAGGTTGAAGGATCATCTAACCTGTACTCATGTCACTGTGGGACCATGTGCAAAAGTACATGATGAGGTGAAAAAGGAATGCACAGATTATTTAAACAAGTTTGCCACCACAAAGGAGGTTACACAAAGAAATATGGAAGAGATGATAGGAAACTCTTCTTATTATGGATCACAGCATGAAGGTTCTAGTAGTGGAAGCCATTTAGTTTCTTCTAATTGAGGCACTCGAGGTCCTATGGATAGATTTATGATAAATATTGATGACGAGGATAACATAAACACTCAGGATCTTCAGCCTCCTACTGCTACAAAAGAACTCAGGAATAGGGTTTATTTGGATATCGCTAGATTCATCTATGAAAATGGGATTCCATTTAATGTTGTTAGGAGTCCATGGATTAATATGTTACGATCTATTGGAAACTATGGAAGAGGACTACAACTTCCCAGCATGTATGAACTGAGGACTTGGATGCTGAATGAGGAGGTCAAGACAACTTCAAAAATGGTGGATGATGTTAAGAAGACTTGGATTGAGACAGGAGACAATAATGTCAGATGGTTGGTCAGATATTCGACATAAAAGTATTATTAATTTCTTGGTCAACAATCCATATGGAACAGTTTTTCTAAAATCAGTGGATGCTTCAAGTTTTATAAAGGATGCACAATTATTGTTTGAAATATTGGATGAAGTTGTTGAGGAAGTGGGTGATGCTTTAGTAGTACAAGTTGTTACTGATAATGCAAGTGCATATAAAGCTGCAGGGAGAATGTTAATGGAGAAGAGGCCTCACCTTTACTGGACTCCTTGTGCTGCACATTGCATTGATTTAATGCTTGAGAAGTTCGGACAGTTGCCTCAGCATAAATCAGCCTTATTGAAGGCCAAATTCGTTAGTAAGTTCATATACAATCATTCTTGGGTACTCAATTTGATGAGAAAATTCACTGACAAGAAAATTATTAGACCTGTTGTTACGAGATTTGCTTCTGCATATTTAACATTGCAGAGATTCAAGGAGTTAAGGCAATCTTTGGAAGCTATGTTTGCTTCTGAAGAATGGGATTAAAGGTCATGGGAAAAAAAAAACAAGAATGAAAACATGTAAAAAAAATTATTATGAAAGATGATTCATTTTGGCGCAGTACAAATTATGCTTTGAAGACAACAACACCATTAGTTAAAGTACTTAGAATGGTTGATGGTGAGAGGACCCCGGCTATGGGATTTATTTATGAAGCAATGAATAGGGCTAAAGAAGATATTGCCTAAGATTTGGGAGGTCAAGAAAGTGCCTACAAAGAAATATGAGATATTATAGATGAAAAGTGGGATCGTCAATTACACCAACACTTACATGCTGCTGCATACTATTTAAACCCTCAATTTCATTATGATAAATATTTTCATGTTGATAAATAGGTGAAAACTGGTTTGTATGCATGTATGGACAGACTCATTTCTGAAGAAGACTACCTCAAAATGAATGATTAACTTGAGGAATTTCATCTGAAGAAGGGAATATTTGGATTTAGAGCAGCACAAGCATACTACAAAACACGATCTCCTGGTATGTTTATAATTTGTATATTTATAATTTTAATTTTAATATTTATGTTCAAGTCTTATACTTCAATCAATATTCATAAAATATTTTTCATTTTCATGTAGAATGTTGGAGTTAGTTTGGAGATGATGTTCATGAATTGAAGCTTTTGCAGTTAAAGTTCTTAGTCTAACATGTTCAGCTTCTGCATGCGAGCGTAATTGGAGCATCTTCAATCAAGTGCACACTAAGAGAAGAAATCGATTGGCCACAGATCAAATGAACAAATTTGTTTATGTTATGTTTAACAAAAAACTGAAAGATAGACATCTCAAATTACAAAAGCAAGGAAGCATTGATAATGAAATTGACCCTTTACTTGATGATTTACAATCTGATGATGAATGGGTTACTCCTAAGAATGTTGATGTTTCTGAAGTTGAAGTAGAAGGAGAAACTCAAGTCAATGAAGACAGTGAAGCAACTACTCATGTATATAAAAGAAAAAAACAAAGTGAGATTGGAGCTTCAAAAAAAAATCAAAGGTATTCTTAAATATAATGAATTATTTTTTTATGCTATTATTGTTTCATTCTAGAGCTAGCGAAATATTAAATGATATAGGGGATAAAGGAAAAATAATTATAGATGAAGAAGAGTTTGAGGATGACTTTGACATTAATTATGAAGATTCTTCTGAAGAAAATCAAAGTGATGATGAGCCTACATTGGGTCTTAATCCTAAAGGGATGTTTTATTTTTAAGTGAGTTTATTTTAAATCTTCTTTTCCAGTAATATACTAATGTTATTTTAGAACAAATCATCAAATTCACAATTGACGTAATATTTTGTTATTTTTTGATATTTTTGTCATTATTCATAATTTTAAATTGCTTTATTTTTATAATTTTTGAGGCTTACACCTCGATCCGCCTCGAGGCTTACGCCTCGCCTCGATTCCCGATTTTGCCTTTTAAAACGTTGGTAAATTTGAGTATCAAAAAGTGCTAAAACTTCACACACCACAGCATAAATCATTTACTTCTCATATTGAATGCGGACCTAAACATGTTTGGTTTCCAAAAGTTAACACGTGATTTTATTTATGTTGGAGTGCCTTTAAAGCGAAATTAGTGAAGGCATGTGGTACTTGGACATCGAATGTTTAAGGCGTATGACCGGAGGGAAAAATAAATTCAGAAAGCTGGAATATAATGGCTGTTTTGTGGTATATAGAGATAATACTAAAGGAAAAATAATTAGCATTGGATATGTTGGTAAGATTTCTATCACTTTAGAAAAAGTATTTCTGGTAAATGGCTTAAATCATAATTTAATTTTCATAAGTCAATTATGTGACTTAGGATTGAATATTTTATTTCATGCATATTATTGTATTATGAAAAATAAATAATTGATTGGTTACATATATAAGAGTATTTATTTGATTGATTTACAAAAAGCAAGTGATGCAAATTTGAATTTACTTTATTTTAAAAGCACAGATGATGATATTTGGCTATGACATATGATATTATGTAATATCAACATGCACTTACTTGATAAAATTGCAAAATTTGATTTAGTAGTTGGTTTTCCTAAGTTACATTTTCATTTTGGTTATATTTATGATGCATTCTTTCATGGTAAATATTATAGACATTCTTTTAAAAACAAATAACATTATTTCCACTTCTAGACCTTTAGAATTGTTGCATTTAGAGTTATTTGGTCCATTAGTTCCACTAATTAGGAGGGAAGAGTTACGATTTTATAATTATGTATGATTATTCAAGATATTCTTAGGTGTATTTTTAGCAAATAAGTTTGATGTTTTTGAGGATTTAGAAAATTTACAAAATGTATTCAAAGTGGAGGATTGCGTTAGGTAGTCGGCAGCCAGCGTAAAACTTGTTGAACAATAATGACATGAATCCGTTAAGAAATTATGTTAATGCTAGGGCGCCCCCTGGAAGCGACACGCTGTATGTCCTGAATACAGTGACAAGTGTGCAAGGGCCGCTGCACCGACGCCCAGGTGCAGTGTTAAATAGGCAAGGGTTCCTACATAAAGGATAGATGTGGGCAAAGAAGTTAGTCCATGAAACTAAAATTAAGATAGGAACTTGGAATATAGGTTCCCTTATAGGAAAATTAATGGAATTAATAGATATTATGATTCATAGGAAGTTAAATATTTTGTGTATTCAGGAAACTAAGTGGGTTGGAGAGAAGGCTAAGGAAATTGATAGTTTATGATTTAAACTTTGGTATTCGGGTAGGAGTCGTACTAGAAATGGTGTAGGTGTTATTATAGATAAGAGTTTAAAGAATAATGTTATAAAAATTAATAAGAGTGAAGATAGAATTATAGCTTTAAAGATTATTGTTGAGGATAAAATTGTTAATATTATAAGTGTTTATGCTCCTCAGGTAGGTTTGGATATGAGTTTTAAATTAAATTTTTGGAATGACTTAAAAAATTAGTACAAAAGATACCTCTTGAAGAAAGAGTTTTTATTGAAGGAGATTTAAATGGACATGTTGATAGAGGTAGATGATTTTAAAAGCATTCATGGTGGCCATGGATTTGAAACGACGAATAAAGGTGGCAAGATCATATTAGATTTTTGTTTAGCTTATGGTTTTTCAATTGCTAATACATTATTTAAGAAAAGTAATGAGCATCTCATCACTTATAAAAATGGATATAATACAACCCAGATTGACTATTTTCTTATTAGAAAATTAAATCATTTAGATTGCAAAGATTGTAAAGTTATTCCGAGTGAAAATTTATGTACCCAACATCGATTATTAGTTTTGAACTTTAAGATAAAGGGGCATAAAATAAAAAATAAAGTAAAACAATTTTCTAGGATTAGATGGGGGCATTTAAAGAATATTAACAAAATTATTTTTGGAAATAAGATTTTAGATCTTAAGATTTTGTACGTGCATGAGGATGCTAATGTTATATGGGAAAAAGTGGCTAGTGATATTAAGAATATTGCAAAAGATGTCCTTAGAGTATTAAAGGGAAAAACTCCTAAAAGTAAAAATAGTTGGTGGTGGAATCCTAATGTGCAAGAAAAAAATTAAAAATAAGAAGCTTTGTTATAAAAATTGGTTTAATTTTAAAAATTCCGATAATTGGGAAATATATAAAGTTGCTCGTAAGGATGCTAAGAAAGCCATATGCGATGCAAAGACATTAGCTTTTAGCAATTTATATAATAGATTAAATACTAAGGAGGGAGAAAGATATATATATATAAGTTAGCCAAACAAAGTGATAGGAGTAGTAAGGATTTAGTTCAAGTGAAGTGTATTAAGGATGAAGATCAAAAAATACTTTTCTTAGAAGATGATATTCAACAAAGGTGGATGAGATATTTTGCTAAACTTTTTAATGAAGATTGTGAAAATAAGATTGACTATAGTGACCTTAGCACCCTAAATGAAAATAAAGATTTCTGTTTTTATCGGCGTATTAGTAAAACTGAAGTTAGAGAGGCTTTAAAGAAAATGAAGGGTGGAAAAGCTGTTGGACCTGATGATATCCCAATAGAGGTGTGGAAATGCTTAGGAGATGAAGGAATTTCATGGCTTACTAAACTTTTTAATACTATTTTGAAGACTAAAAAGATGCCAGATGAGTGGAGAATGAGTGTATTAATTCCTAATTTTAAGAATAAAGGTGATGCACAAGATTGTGCGAATTATAGAGGTATTAAGTTAATGTGTCATACTTTAAAACTATGGGAGCGAGTTATGGAGCATAGGTTGCGGCGTGATACTAATGTTTCTCAAAATCAATTTGGATTCATGCCGGGTAGGTCGACTATGGAAGCCATACATTTATTAAGAGGTTTGATGGAGAAATATAGAGAAAATAAGGAGGATCTACATATGATATTTATTGATTTAGAAAAAGCATATGATAAAGTTCCAAGAGAAGTGCTATGGAGAGTTCTTGATAAGAAAGGAGTCAATAATGCTTATATTCAAATCATTAAAGATATGTATGCAGGAGCTATTACTTGTGTTCAAACACAAGGTGGTTTGACCAAGTATTTCCCTATTTCGGTTGGGTTACATCAAGGATCAGCCTTAAGCCCATATCTTTTTGTTTTAGTCATGGATGTTCTCACTAGACATTTGCAAGAGGATGTACCTTGGTGAATGCTTTTTGCTGATGATATTCTTCTTGTTGATAAGACTAGAGAGGGAGTTGAAGGTAAATTTGAATTATGGAGGTCAACCTTAGAGTCTAAAGGTTTTCGCTTGAGTAGATCTGAAACGGAATATATGGAGTGTAATTTTAGTAGTAATAGACCTAGTGAGGGGATTGTGACTTTGGGCGATCAAGTCATTAATAAGAGTACACGTTTTAGATATCTTGGATCTATTGTTCAGAGTGATGATGAAATAGATGGGGATATTATCAGCAGAATTCAAGTTGGATGGTTGAAGTGGAGGAATGCATCGGGCTTGTTATGTGATATAAAAGTACCCCTCAAACTTAAGGGAAAATTCTATAAGATGGTAGTGATGCCTGCAATACTTTACGGTGTTGAATGTTGGCCATTAAAAGAGAAGCATAATTCTGAGTTAAGTGTGGCAGAGATGAGGATGCTTCGGTGGATGAGTGGCTTTACCCTTAGAGATAGGATACGAAATGAGCATATACGTGAAAAGGTTAGAGTAGCTCCAGTAGAAGATAAGATTAGAGAGAGTCGCCTTAGATGGTTTGGTCACATAAAAAGGTGGCCTTTCGATGACCCGGTTATGAGAGTAGAGGTATTAGATTTGACTTGTGTTAAGAAAGGTAGTGGTAGACCTAAAAATACTTGGTTAGAAAATATTTGGAATGTCCTTTCTTTATTAGATTTAAACGAGAATTTGACTTTTAATAGGACACAATGGAGAAAGAGGATTCATGTAGCCGACCCCACGTAGTGGGATAAAGGCTTGATGTTGTTGTTGTTGCTTCAAAGATTACAAGGACATTAAAATTAATAGGTTTAAATTAGATCATGGTGGTGAATTTGAAAATAAATCATTTGAAATTTTTTATGATGAGAATGGAGTAAGGCATAATTTTTTAGCACCTAGAACTTCCTAGCAAAATATAATTGCTAATTCTCTTGATTTTTTGTCATCAATATTTACATGGGTTTTTAGCTTGTCCTACATGAAATTTTAATCATGTTGAAAAAAGGTGGAACATATGATGCTACATCACTTTGGCTTTTAGTAGCATGGGTGCAATCATCGATAAAAGATAAAAACCATTAAGCTTTGGATATGTTATGTGTAAAAGACAATCTCTATATATCCATATGAATGAGAAAAAAATGATCTTTGGGTTCTTTTGTCATGTATTTGTAAATTGGTACGTTTTACTAATTTAAAAAACATCATAATGAATTTTTTATAGTGGTATTTTTGAATAGTAAAATAGATATAATTTTGCAAATAATAAAGAAGTGATGAACAAGACAGGTGTGAAAGTTATATCCTTTTTTATTATATTTAAAGATTTTTGAAAATTAAATATAATGCAGCTGGTTAGGTTAATCGTTTGATTCCTTGAGGTAGTAGAGACCATCTCTTTCTTTATCTTGTTCGACCATCCTCATGCCCTATTCCTCAAATATGTATTATGAATGATAAAATATTACTGCACATCTTGATTTTGGTTAGCTTTTAGATATGTAATAAGTAGGTGAATAATTTCATTCATGTAGGACAATTGTGAAGGATTTGCTTGTAGGGATTTCTCAAACAACAATAACAAGCCTTTATCTCGCTACGTGAGGTCAGCTACATGAATTCTTTTTCTTCATTGTGTCCTATTAATAGTCAAATTTTCATTTAAATCTAATAAAGAAATGTCATTTCTAGTATTTTCTAACCAAGTCTTTTTAGGTCTATCTCTACCTTTCTTAAAATAAGTCAAATCTAATACATCTACTCTCCTAACATGGTCATCGGAAGGCCGCAATTTTACATGACCAAACCATTTAAGGCCTCTCTCTAGTCTTATGTGTCATTGGAGCTACTCCAACCTTTTCACGGATATGCTCGTTTTGTATCATGTATCTAAGAGCAAATCCACTCACCACCTGAGCATCCTTATTTCAGCAGTACTTAACTTAATATTATGCTTATCTTTTAATGGCCACATAAAGTATTACAAGTCTCACCACCATCTTATAGAATTTTCCCATAAGTTTTAGTAGTTCTTTTCTATCACACAATAAACCCGAAGCATTCCTCCACTTCAACCGTTCAACTTGAATTCTACTAATAATATCCCCCCATCTATTTCATCCTCACTCTGAACAATAGACCCAAGACATCTAAAACAATTATACTTATTAATGACTTGATCGCTCAAAGTCACAAACCCCCCAATAGATTTATTACTACTAAAATTACATTCCGTATATTCGGCTTTAGATCTGCTCAAATGAAAACCTTTAGACTCTATTGTTTACCTCTATAATTCGAGTTTACCTTCAACTCCCTCTTTAGACTTATCAACAAGACGAATATCATCAGCCAAAAACATATACCAGGGTACATTCTCTTGCAAATGTCTAATAAGAACATCCATGACTAAAGCGAAAAGATAAGGGCTTAAGGCTGATCTATGATAAAATCCAACTGAAATAGGGAAATACTTAGTCAAACCACCTTGTGTTTGAATACAAGTAACAATTCCTACATACATATCCCTAATGACTTAAATATAAGCATTATTAAACCATTTCTTTTCTAAAACTCTCCATAGCACTTCTCTTGAAACTTTATTATATGCTTTCTCTAAATCAATGGATATCATATATAGATCCTTCTTATTTTCTCTAAACATCTCCATCAACCCTGTCAATAAATGGATAACTTCCATAGCGGACCTACTCGGCATGAATCCAATTTGATTTTGAGAAATATTAATATCACATCATAACCTATGCTCCATAACTCTCTTCCAAAGTTTTAAAGTACGAGACATCAACGTATCCTTTATAGTTCACACAATATTATGCATCACCTTTATTCTTTTTTTTTTTTTTTTTTT
>NW_021529024.1:28482-67256 GCF_001605985.2 Dendrobium catenatum | reverse complement strand
ATGGAAATTAGGTGTGCTAAAATTTTCTTATTTTTAGAAATTAAAGGTGATTGCCCACATAAAAAAAAAAAAAAAAAAAAGAATAAAGTGAGCATAATATTAGTGTGAACTATAAAGTAATACTGTATGGGTTCTGTTGTGTATAACTATTATAATACGTTTGAAGAGAGTTTTAGGATGCAAGTAGTTAATGGGGATGTATGAAAATATGTTCATCTAAAGATCAATGCTTGGATTCAGCCGAGCCTGGTTCCGTAGACGTATTAATTAGGTGTCTTTCTGCTCATTTCGTTAACTTGACAGTTGGACCTATGTGTGTTTGGTGGTTGCGATGTGGTCGATCGAATGAGTTTGTTACTGAGAAATATATGGTTGAACTTGTACTGTAACCTATCCCCATGATTTAGACGAAGGCATATAAATTTCAAGAGAAGGTAGATCAAAGCACTACATGGTTTTTAGAAGAATGGTTTATAATAGCTATATTTAGTCATTAGGATATGTATGTAGATTGTACTTGTACTGCAAACACAAGGGGTTGCACTGAAGTATTAATCACCTAAATTAACATTCGATTAATAAATCATAGATCAAAAGCATGAGCCCTTATCTTTCGGCTTTAGTCATCCGCCATCCGTTGGTGTAGACCAATTTGCAAAGAATGTACCGGTAAGTTTTTGGCTGATAATTCGTCTTGTATAATCTAAAGAGGAGTTACGGTAACTCGAATTATAGGGAAACAATAGAGGTCTAAAGGTTTTTCATTTAGAGCAGAAAAGCCAATATACGAATGTAATTAAGTATAATAAATATATGGGTTGTACTTTGAGCATCGAGTCATAATACGTAAATTGTTTTAGATGTTTGGTCTTATTGTGCATGAGGATGAAAGAATGGGAGATATTATTAGTAGCATCAGTTGAACGGTTGAAGTGGAGAATGCTTCGGGTTATTGTGTGAATAGAAAAGAACTACTAAAACTTAGGGGAAAATCTATAAGATGGTGGTGAGACTTGAATATTCTTATTGTGCCATTATAGAATAAGCATAATAATAAGTTAAGTACTGCTGATAAGGATCTCAGTGGTGATGGATTTGCTCTAGATACTGATATTAATTTTGCATGATCCTGAAAAGGTTGAGTAGCTCCAATGACACCACTAAGACTAGAGAGAGGCCTAATGGTTTGGTCAGTACTGCGGCCTTCCGATGACCAGTTTAGGAGAGTGAGATTAGATTTGACTATTTTAAGAAAGGTAGAAGACCTACATTCAGACTTGGTTAGAAAGATACTAAATGACATTTCATTTAATTAGATTAAATGAAATATTGATATTAAAGGTTACACGATTGAAGAAAAAGAATTCATGTAGCTGCGCTCAGTAGCGAGATAAAGGCTGTTATGTGTTTTTAGAAATCTCCTAAAGCAAATTCTTTCACATTTGTCCTACATGATGTAATATTCACCTATTATCTACATATCTTAAAAGCTAAACCAAAATCAAGATGTGCAGTAATTTACATGTCATCTACTTTGAGGAATAGGCATGAGGATTGTCAGACATAATATTATATAAGAGATGTTCTACACTCAACGAATCAAACGATTTAACCCAACCAGCTGCATATATTTAATTTTTTGCAAACATCTTTATATATATAAAAAAGGATATAACTTCACACTGTCTTTACTTACTTCTTATATTGCAAAATTATATCCTATTTAACTATTCACTTTAAATACACTATCAAAAATTCATAGAATCGTTTTAATTAGTAAAACGTACCAATGTACCATACAGTGACAAAGACCAAAGATTAATTCTTTTTGCTCTATTCATATGGATATAACCAAGATGTGTCTTACACATAAATATCCAAAGCTTAATGTTTTTTATCTTTTACTCGATGATTGCACCCATGCATACAAAAGTCCAAAGTGGATGTAGCCATAGTTACCTTTTTTCAACATGATTAAAATTTCCTGTTAGGACAAGCTAAACCATAAATATGATGTACAAAAATCAGCGAATTGAGCATAATTTTGCTAGGAACTTCTAGTGCTAAAAAAATATGCTCCTCGCATTCTCCATAAAAATTTCAAAGATTATTTTCAAATTCACCACATGACTAATTTAAACCTTTTATTTTAATGTCCTTTGTATTTTGAAGCACACAACAACATCAAGCCTTTATCACTACGTGGGTGCTTATTTATTTTCCCCTTCTCTTCATTGGTCCTATTAAAATGCAATTCTCGTTTAAATTCTAATAAAAGAAGACATTCAATTGTCTAACCATATTTTAGGTCAGCCACTACTTTCTTAACCACAATCAACATCTAATAGCTATCCATAACCGGGTATCGAAAGCGACCTTTATGTGACCAAATCTCTCGTCGCGTTATTTGTTTTTAGTTTTTATCGTGTTTTTTTTATCTCGAGATACTGTAAGTGGTATTTTTCGTTGGGCGACTAGAAGGAACTATTGAACTAGCTGAGTAGTGGTATCGTCTGGTGGGTAAAGGTGGCGAGAGGAGTGGCAGCTTTTCCTGGCAGTGAGGCTATGGTTCCACGACCTGGACAGGGGCAGCAGAATGGAGCGGCCGACGTGTGAGATATGTTTGTGTTTTAGTTGGTTCTTTTGTTTGCGTTGTTAGTTTTTTTTTTTTTTTTTGGGTTGTTTTTTCGTTTTTTTTTGTTAGTTTTTTTGAGTTGTTTTTCCATCTATTAGCACTCTCTCTTAATCTTACTCTTTCTTACGGGCTACCTAACTTTTCACGTTAATGCTCATTTCGGTATCCTTCTCAAGGGAAAAGGGCTCACTCATCCACCGGAAGGCATCCATTCTCTGCACAACTTAACTCAGAATTGAATGCTCTCTTTAATGGCCAACATTCAAACCGGTAAAGTATTGGCACATCACTCATCTATAGATTTTCCGCTTAAGTTTGAGGGTACTATATCCGATAACAGCCCGAATGCATTTCCTCACTTAACATCCAACTGAATCGCGATAATATCCATCTATTTCATCATCACTCTGAATCTTATTAGATCAAATATATAATAACTGTTATCTATTAATGTTGATCGCCAAAGTCACAATCCCCGTCCTAAGTCATACTACTAAAATTAACACTCCATATATTCCGTTGTCGAGATCTACTTCCCAAGCGAAAACTTTAGACTCTAAAGGTTGACCTCATAATTTCAATATTACCTTCAACTCCCTCTCTAGCTTATCAACAAGAAGATATCATTCTTCTCTTAGCCAAAGCATCACCAGGTACATCTCTGCAAATGTCTGTGAAAATATTCAGTGATAAAAAAAGTTGGCTTAAGGCTGGACTGTGATGTATACCCAACGAAAATTTTTATATTAATCTATATAACAACTTGTTTGAACACAAGTCATACTCCTAGCATACATACTTTAATGAATTTGAATATAAGTCATGTATTTGATTTTCCTTTTTCAAGAACTTCCATAGCCTTCTTGAACTTATCCCAAATATCATGTTTGCTAAATATTAAATAAATAATATAGATTTCCTCTTATTTTCTCTATACTTCCTTACATCAAACCTCTAATTTTAATAGGCTTCCATAGTCGACCCTACCGGCATGAATCAAATTGATTTGTGAAAACATTAGTATCAGCCACAACGCTATGCTTCTGCATAACTCGCTCCAATAGTTTCTAATAGTATGACACATTTACTTAATACCTCTATAATTCTACAACCTGTGCTCTAAACTTTATTCTTAAAAAATTATGAAATTAACCACCATTCTCCATCATTGCATCTTTTATTTCAAAATAGTATAAAATTGTAGTAAGCAAGAAAACCTCATCTCGCTAAATTTTCTATATATACCGGTATTGGAATAGTATTCAGATCATATATTTTCACCTTCAATTGTATTACGCCTCTCTAACTCTCATTTGTACTAAAGCGATAAAAATAGAATCTTATTTAATTTAGGATGCTAAGGTCACTATTAGTCAATTTCTTTTCTCAACTCTGTCATTAAAATAATTAGCAAAAATATCTCATCCGACCTTTGTTTGAAATACAATCTTGTCTAAGGAAAGTATTTTATCTCATCCTTAATAATTTGTACTTGAACTAATCCTTTACTAACTCCTATCGTCTTGTTGGCTACTTATACATATATCTTATCCCTTTTAGTATTTTATCTATATATAAATTGCTAAAAAAGCTAATGTCTTTGGGCATCGCAATGTGTTTGCTATAATCTTACGAGGCCACTTATATTTATGTCTACATTATCAGAATTGTTAAAAATTAAACGATATTCTTATAACAATCTTCTTATTTGGTAATCTTTTCTTGCCAATTGGGATTCACCACCTATTTTACTATTAGGAGTTTCTTGTACTCAAGCACTCTTGCAAATTGTCTTAATTCCATCAAGCCACTTTTTTCCCACATTACATTAGCTCCATACCAGACAACATCTTTATGATCTAAATTTAACTCTCAAAAATTTTTGTTAATAATCTTACAATGCCCCCATCTAAGTCCTAGAAATGTTTACTCTATTCTTATTATTATCCTGTATCTTAAAAGTCAACTAATAATCGATGTTGGGTACATAAACTATCACTATCGAATAACTTTATAAATCTTTGCAATCTAGAACGAATTTAATTTCTAATAAGCAAAATAGTCAAATCTGGGTTATACTAATAGTCCATTTTTTATAATGTGATGAGATGCTCATTCCTTCTTAACTAAGGTATAGCAATAAAATCATAAGCTAAACAAAAATTTAATAATGTCTTGCCACTTTTATCGTCGGTCTTCAATCATGGCCGACCATATTGAATGCTTTAAGAATCATCTACCGTCTATCAAACATGTCATTTTAAATCTCCTTCAATAAAAAACTCTTTCATCAAGGTAATGCTTTTGTACTATTTTTAGTCATTCCATAAATTTAATTAGAAAAACTTATAATCCAACTACTGAAAGCATAAAACACTTATAATATTAACAATTATCACAAAACAATCTTTAAACTATAATTCCATCTTCACCTTATGAAATTTATAAAAATTATTCTTTAAAAACTCTTATCATAATAACTAACCATTTTTCTATACGACTCCTACCCGGATAATAACTTTAAATTTTTATTGAATCATAAACTAAAATTTCCTTAGCTCTCTCTCCAACCCATTAGTTTCCGTGAAACACAAAATATTTAACTTCCTATGAATCATAATACTTAATTCCATTAATTTCCTTATAAGGGAACTAATATTCCAAGTTCTATCTTAATTTTATTTCCAATGGACAACTTCCTTTGCCACACTATTCCTTATGTAGGAACCTTTATTTACACTGCCTGGGCGTCGGCAGCGCCCTTCACACTTGTCACTGTTTCAGGACAATACGAGTCGTATCAGGGCGCCCCTAGCAATTAACATATTTTAGAATTCATGTCATAATTGTTCAACAAGTTTTACGCTGCTGCAGCTACTAAACGCATCCACCTTTGAATAACATTTGTAAATTTTTAAAATCCTCAAAAACAATCAAAAAACTTATTGCTAAAAATACACCTAAGAAAGTATCTTATAATCAACATATAAAAAATCGAACTCTTCCTCCTATTAGTGAACTAATGACCAAAATACTCTAAGCAACAATCTAAAGGTCTAAAAGAGGAATATGTATTTGTTTTAAAAGAATGTCTATGAATATTTACTGCGAAAAGCGAATGCATCATATATAACCAAAAATGAAACTGTAACTTAGGAACCAAAACTACATCAAATTTGCAATTTTATCAAGTTAGTGCTGTTGATATTACATAATATCATATGTCATAGCCAACATCATTCATCATCGAGGTCTTATTTGTTTGCTTTTTTTAGAATCATTTATAAGTAAGATTCAAATTTGCATCACTTGCTTTTTTAAATCATTAAAAATCTCTTATATATTTGTATACTTGGGTTCAATTTCAAGTTATATTTTTTTTCTTTATTAATACAATTGATGATAGTGGCATTGAAATAAACTTTTTTTTATATCCATTAATTCACGATCAAGGGGTTTTTTTTGTGTGTTGGTTTATGAATAATTTTTTTTTTTAATATTTATGATTCTAAGGCTTGTTTGTCTTTATTTTTTTTTTTGATCTTTGCTTCGTCAGCCTTTTTGTTGTTTTTTTTTATTTTGTTTTTTTTTTTCGCCTTTGGTTCGGCTTTATTTTTTTGTTTTTTTATATTTTTTTTTTGGTTTTTTTTTTTTTTTGTTTTACCCTTTTTTTTTTTTTTGTTTTTTACGCTGTGCTTTTTTTTTTTTTGGGTTGCTTCAGGTTTTGTGTTTTTTTTATTTCTTTTTTTTATTCATCGGTATAAGAATTATCACACTAATTCTCCACTCATTTGGCATCATTTTAGTCCTCAAAATAATATTTTAAAAGTTTAGTAAGCCAAGAAATTTCTTCATCTCATAAGTATTTCCACACCTCTATTGGAATATCATCAGGTCCAATAGTTTTTCCACACTTCATTTTCTTTAAAGCCTCTCTAACTTCAGTTTTATTAATATGTTGATAAAAATAAAAATCTCTATTTCCACTTAGAGTGCAAAGATTACTAAGTCAATCGTATTATCATAATCTTCATTGAAAAGCTTAGCAAAATATCTCTTCCACCTTTTTGTGGATAGTGGGGATACCAACAATTTCATATCGAATAAGGTGGTTGACAAGCTAGGGCTGAAGCTGGTAGATACGGGATACTTTGGGGTGATGATGGACATAAGGGAGGTGGAGAAGAGCAGGAGAATCTCTTAGGGATTAGCATTAGGGATGATTTTTTTGCACTGGAGTTGGAAATTGTGGATTTGATCTTGGGTATGAGGTGGCTCCAAACCTTGGGGAGACCAAGGTTGACTAGAAGACCTTAGCTATAGATATCCAAGTGGAGGGTAGAAAGGTGGTGATTTAATGAAGTCCCTAGTTTATCCAAAGCAATGGTTTTCCTGTAAATCATGGTGTGTACCATACAGGGTGAGTGGGGTTCTTGGTGGAGCTCTATATTTTTGGAGCGAGGAGACACCAGAGAGATAAAGGTCATTCCAAAAGTAGTTCAGCCGCTTCTCCAGTAGTTCAGTTAGGTATTCCAACCTCCATGAGGATTGCCTCCTTCACGGGAGCACGAGCATGCTATTATTATGAAGGAAGGAGTCTCTCCCATTGTTGTCTGACCATACCACTACCCATAGGTCCAGAAGGATGAGATAGAGAGGTTGATTTGGGAGATGCTTGGAGCTAAGATCATCAAGCCCAGTATGAGTCCTTTCTCTGGTCCTATATTATTGGTGAAAAAGAATGATGACAATTGGAGATTTTGTGTATATTATCATGGCTTGAAGAAGGAGACTATATCGGAAAGGTTTCTCATAGCAATCATTAATGAGCTGCTAAATGGGTCGCATGGCTCGGTGGTGTTCTCAAATATTAATTTGATGTCTGTGTATCACTTGATCAGGATGCGACCGAAGGACACCCATATGATGGCTTTCAGAACTTAAGAGGGTCACTATGAGTTCTTGGTGATGCATTTTGGTCTCACTAACGCCCATGTCACTTTATAGTCACTCATGAATAAGGTGTTTAAGCCTTATCCTCTTAGGTTTGCTCTAGTATTCTTTGATGACATCATTATCTATAGCAAGTCATGGGAGAAGCACTTGGAGCACTTGAGGATGGTTTGGGAACTTGAAAGAAGCACCAACTATATGCCAAATTGAAGAAGTGTTCTTTTGGGCAGCATAGGATGGTGTATTTGGGACATATAGTGTCTCAAGTCGGGGTGTCAACTTATCCAACCAAGAAAGAGACAATGGTGGAGTGGCCAGTGCCTAAAACTTTGAAGGGGCTAAGGGGTTTCTTAGGTACTCATAGGATATTATAGAAGGTTTGTGAAGGGATATAGCTCTATAGCCTGGCTATTGACAAAGCAGCTAAAGAAAGATAATTTCAAATTGGGGGAGACAGTCACTCAAACATTTGAGCAGCGACTTGAAGAAAGATGTGACTAGTGCCCCTATGTTAGCAATATTAGATTCTGGTGGTGGTGGACAGATTGAGAAAATACCCTCATTTCATTCCCCTACGCCTCCCATACACCGAGGTATCAGTGGCAATCGCTTTCATTAGAGAGGTGGTCCATTGGGATGGCATACCTGAGTCCATAGTGTCTAATTAGGACAAGGTATTTCTGAGTCATTTATGGAGGGAACTATTTAAGATGCAAGAGACTATCTTGTAGTGGAGTACTGCTTATCACCCCTCAATGGCTAGAAGGTGGTGAATCACACTATGGAGATTTATCTTTGTTGCTTTATCTCAAATACACCAAAAATGTGGGCCAAATGGTTAGCCTAGGAAGAGTATTGGTATAACACTTCATATCATACAACTACTCAGACAACACCATTTAAAATCCTATATGGGAAGGATCCTTGTCATCAGCTACATTATGGGCATGGCAACACCCAGTGTCGTCAGTGGAACAGTACTTAAGTGAAACAGTCGAATTTTGATAGAATTGAGAGGACATCTACTGCGAGCAAAATAAATTATGAAGAAGCGGGCAGATGGACATAGGAGGCATGTGCAGTTTGAGATTGGGGATCGAGTTTATTTGAAGATCCAAACTTACAAATAGAGGATTCTAGCTTGACAAGGGAATGAGAAGCTATCCCCCGATACTTTGGGCTCTATGAGGCCGTGGAGCGCATTGGTGTAGTCGCCTATCGCCTATAATTGCCACTAACTTTAACTATCCATCCAATATTTCATGTGTCACAACTGAGAAAAGCCATTGGAGATCATACACCCTCGCCCTCACTACCGGCTACACTGCTAGAATATATGGATGTAAGATTAGAACATTGGAGGTGCAAGGGTTGCGCCTATGATGCACCGACACTCCGCTTAAAGAGGGTATGCAGTGTTGGAAACGTGTCGGACACGGTCACGCGTCTGACACTGCATGGACACATGTCTGACACGGCATTGGAGTGTCGCAATTAAAAAAATTAAAATTAAAACCTGACACGCGTGTCCGGTTATTAAATGAGAAAATCGTCCGATTCGTTCTATTTAGCCTTTTTCGCGAATGAGAAGACCTATTTTTCCGATCCACGAAAGAAATCTTCTAGGGTGGACCGAGCGACATCGCAGCCAACGCCAAATGGAGCCCGCTGCCTTTGCCTCCCGTTCCTTCGTCATTCCTGCTCGAGCCGAAGCCAAGCCGAGCTCGTCATTTCTGCGTGATTTATGCGGTCAGCCGAGGCAAAGTTCGCAATCAACGCCAAACAGAGCACCTTCTGCGCGCAAGAGAGCCAAGACTTGTAAGTGGATTTCTCCATTTCTTCTCTTCATTGTTGAAAAAGCTAATTTACATGCTCGGTACCGCTAGGTATATACTCAGTATCGCTCAGTTCATACTCGGTACCGCTCAGTACATGCTCGATATCGCTCGGTACATGTTCGGTGCCATTCGGTACATGCTCGGTACCGCTCAGTATCTTCCCATACAAATAACTTACGAACCTTAAAAACAAGCAGAACTTCAAAATAGGTCGAACCCTGCCACGGGGCAGTGCCCCCTTGGATCCTCGACAGACCGGTATATTGTTGTATTCATGTTGTCTTATTATTAGGATATTTTGATTTCACTTCATATCAATTTAACTTGATGTATTCCTATGTATGATTGGTTTGTTACACTAGTATATTTTAAAACAAAATGAGCTCTGCTGTTGGTGGGAGTGGATTAGGTGAAGGTTCAAAAGAGCCATCTGTAGAAACTGATAAGACGATATGGATTCATGTTACAAAATAATAATCAGGGCATCTAAATTCAAAATACAACTAGTTATAAACTTAACTTTTACATTTTTTTCTTAGCAATGTTAGCTTTTAGAAACCCACTAAAGCCCATGTGACATAAAATGATATCAACATATACTAGAGTATCTTTTGTATATATAACCAAATGAGTAAAATTATTTTCTAAATAGTAGAAAACATAGTATTTTTCGAAGTAATATGTGTGATAGTGATTGAATGTTTAAATATTGTGAGGAAATATAGATTTATTCAAAGATTTTTTTTCAATAATTTGACATTACTTTTGATAACTTAAGCTTAGAGAGATCAATAAAGGGTCAAACAATAAAATGCATGTGTTGTATTTCTAAGGTATAAAGATAACAGCTGAAAATTTATGATCATGGCAAGTGGCTTATAATTTATTTTGGCAATGAATGCAATAATCATGGCAATTAGCACCCGTAATAATATTCACAGAAATAACATATTCATATCATTAAAATGATTTACGTGCAGCAGCATTGTAATCATATTAATATCAAATAGGGTCATAACATAGAGAAATATTGATATCATTAGTATAAACCGTACAGTGAGCATAATAATTATCATAACATGGATGTTATAATCATAGATTGAAGACTGAGCATACCATGTCATATATATATATATAGCATAGTTTTTGCATAATGAACATTCTATGAAAGGAACATTCATCAAGCACGTGCTATCTGCTGCATAGGTCTAGATGAAGGAAAAATTGCTCTTTAGAAATGAATTTACTCAGTTTTACTGTTTGAGGAATTATGCGTCAATCATAAAATCTGGCTTCCTTGATATCGGTGAACCTAGATCAAATTGTTTGTCAAATACAATAGACTGGGTGTATGTAAATAAATTATTTGAGAATTTTTTTCTGATAATATAAACTAATTTCCTATTTTGTTGCTGTCAACTACTGATCATTCTTTATTGAACATCTAGGAATTATATGTTTCTATGAACCGATCATTGCTAACCCATTAATCTACCTGTCATTACCAATGTGTGCTGAATTGTTTTATGGTGTCTAACTCTCCTGGTGCCTGCCATTTTTTGTGTTGTTGTAAAGCTTAGTAGAATGGTTATTTATAGACCTGGAGTGGATAGATGCTTGACGTTGTTTTAATTTGTATTTTTGTTGATCGGATTTTGACAGTTATGCGTTCTCATATTTTTATAGAATTGCAGGTACATCCTGATTGGGATACCGTGAAGATTGATGTCATGTACAGGGGTCTCAGATGTAAGTTCTCAATGCACCCTCACTTGAACTCCTTGTTGCGCTCAACGGTAGGATTTGTTCTCGTTGAAGCTTCGCCACATGATCTATTCTGGGGAGGTGGTCGAGAAGGGGAGGGCCTGAATTATTTGGGCAGGCTGCTCATGAAATTAAGATCTGAAAGTCTTAAAGAAGCTACCCCAGATTCTTCTATTGTGTGACTCTTTCACCAGTACAAGCTTGCTAAAATATGACATTTGGCGTATAGAATTCAAAGTTAAACATATCATAAATTATTAATTTTGTTTTCAGCAATCACTTTTTTTTTTATGTGCAAAATAGTGGAGTATATTTCGTAAGTATATGCATCCTATCTGAAATTTTCTAACATATTAATGATTTAAGTGGTACTCATGAATTTTCTCTCAGTTATTAAAATCAAGGCAACAAAACTATAAATGTTTGGATATGAGACATTTTGTTTAAAATTTTCTTATTTATAAATTACACCGAGAGTACCTACTGAAGTCTATGCCTATGTATTTGCATTTGCATGTTGAACATTCAAATTCTTAAAATGAAAAAATAAAAGTAACAATGAAATTATCAGGTAGTTGGTTTTGTAAAATTATCAAAGAAAAGTTATCATGAAAATTTTTAGCAGTGCAGATGATACAGTTATAAAAAAAGTTTTATTTAGAAATTGTAATTTTTTTGGTGATGAGCTCCGTTACATGCTTATGGATAGCAAAATTTTGAAAAATGTCAGAAGTTTGGTAAATGTCAACGTGGTTGCGATTTGAAAATGCCAAGCTGTTTTAGACTTCTTGGATTTTAAATTTTTAATAAATTGAGTATTGTTATATTAGACAAGAAATGTGAATGTTAATTTTATATAAAAAAGATAAATTTAGGACCTCAATTAAATTTATTTTATGAAAAAAGAATGAAATTAAAAAAAAGTAAAAAGGAGCAAATAAGTATATGTAATATTATATTTAAATGTAATAATTTCTTCATTAATAATTTTTTTTATAATAAAATAATCTTTTAGATATTTAAATAAATATATTTTTTTTAATATACATAACTATTAAATGTAATAATTATTTAAATTAAATATATCTAAATAAAAATTATTATTACAATTAAAAAAAAAATCTTTTAGATATTTAAATTTTAACTATTTAAAAGAGAGAAAATATTTTAAATTTGATTTATAATTATAAATATAAAAAGTTTAAGTTCAATTTTAATTAGAGAGAGAAGCTCCATGAGCAGCTATCAAAAAGAACTAGGCTCAACTAAGAAAGTATAGTCAACCCTATAAACAAAAATACGCTATCTCAACAAAATGTTGTTGTCAAGTAAAATATGAAAAAGTATAATGTCTAAAATTACAAATAAAAAAGGAGCTCCGTAAGCTTGGACTCATATAGAAGAGGGTAAGTGTTCAGCTTCTTTGAGGGGAAATTTTCTAGGTTGCCACAATGACCATCCAAGAGGAAATGGTCTGGAGTAAAGGGAATATCATCATCATCCAAGGCCAGCAAAAATTCCCACCACACAAAAACTTTATAAATATCATATAGAAGATCTCGGCACACCAGTAGACAACATATTCGATTGAAAAAATAACATCTTGGGTAGCTGAAAGAAAAATAGTAATATCTAGAGAAAAGTAGCAGGACTGACCAACGTAACCAGCTGGAGCAACAATTGAATTAAAAATGAGCAGCAAATTTAATAAGTTGCCAAGATCTTAATGATAAGTCATAGAGTGTCAATACTAAAAAAATTTTGTCCAATTTTCCTATTGTTCCTTTCATGTCACAAGTGATAAATTATGCAGCAAACCATAAGGAATGATAATTCCTTAAAACCTCTAGAGAGATGGCATTTCTCATATAAGAAAAAATGGATAATATTTGGCCTAAACAGGAACTTAGAGAGAACATGCAGTATATGTGCAAGCACATTAAAAGAATAATCACATTTAAAGAATAAATGTGGAGTATATTCATCCAACTGAATGCATAAATAGCAATTTTTTCAACATGAATGTTCCTCAATCTTAAAATGTCAGCAATATTAAGTCCCCTCAACATTGCCATCCAAACATAAGTGGAATATTTTAGGATAGAGTGTTTATGTCACACAAAACGAAACCAATAGAAAATACAAAAACTAGAAAAATATTCCAGTATGAAGTTATGAAAATTCTCATTCATGTTGCCATGTAGATTCCAAATAAGACAGGAAGAAAAATAATCATGAATGGGGATGCATATATGTTAGAAGCCAGCATATTTTAACAAGAGAGATTGTAGATATGCCCTGAGAGAATTGAAATAGAAGCATGGGAGGAAAAATAAGTGTTCAATGAAAAGGAGGCAGGTTGAGCATTTGAAGGTAAGCTATTGAACTAATGGCCCCAAAGCAAGGAGATGGAACAATCAACAATAATAATGAAATTAGTTTTATTAGTCACCAAAGAAGCAGTATCACATGCCTTCTAAGGCTTTGAGGCCCTAATGGATGGAGTCTTCCATGGGGAAATATATTTTGCTCTAAACGAATAGGTTAGTAGAGAAGGCCAAGGTAAGTCATGTTGGTGTAATGGTTATTGAGTTGAAGAATTTCACATATGGTAGCAGAGTTGGGAGTGTTCGGGGCAGGGATTAAGGAGCTTTTAGCATGATTGATATGCAGGCAAGAGCAACTAGCAAAATTTTGAAGGATGGAGGAATAGAAGAGCAATTTTGATGGGAGGCTCTCCCAAACGCTAATAGGTCATCAACATAAAAAAGTTGGAGATACTGAGGTTATCAGAAAAGAGGCATTGGAATGGAGAGGGGCTAGCAGGGAGATCACAAAGACAGGGGAAGGCGTCCATGTCAATGTTGAAGAGATAGGGGCTTAAAGGACATCCCTACCTAAGACTATATGAATGGCTAAAGTAACCTTTGAAGACCCTCATCTATACATATAAAAAATGTACATCAAAGATTCATACTTTTACCTAAGAAATGAAAATGCTAGGGAAACCTTTTTGGGCCATCCTAGCTAAAATAAAGTTCCAAGAAACCAAATCAAAAGATTTTTCTAATGTCGAACTTAGCACAAAAAAACCTCCTATTGGAATTATTGTTAAAATCTCTAAGCAGCTCCAATGCAAGGAGCACATTGCCAGTGGAAATTCTTTGATGAATAAAACCATATTGTTTTTTCATGAAGACATGCGACATGATGAACTTCATTTTGTTCGCTAGAATTTGGGCATTAACTTTGTAGAAGACATTGCACAGTGAAATAGGTCTAAAGTCAGCAATGGAAGAAAAATGGCTTCTTTTAGGGATCAAAGGAAGAGCTGTGGCATTGCTCTTTCTTGGAATGTAATTTTTGTTGAAGAAATATTTAATGGCCTTACATAAAAGAGGGATAACAATAATCTAGGATCTTTTTTGAAACTCAAAGTTGAAGACATTCAGCCAGGAGCAAAAGAGGAGGACCCAGTAAAACTCAAAGTTGAAGACATTCTAGGTTTTTTTTAATGAAACTCAAAGTTGAAGACATTCGGCCCAGGAGCAAAAGAGGAGGACCCAGTAAAAAAAACATTTTTAATCTTATAAATGAACAACTTATTTATTAATATTGTGCTAGCTTTAAGACTTAATTTCAACTGGCCAATGAGTGGTTTCCATTGTAGAATGAATAAATCTATTTAACCTAAAATAGTGATATTCTAAGAATTAATTGTAACACTCAATATGAGGAGGTACATTTTTTCCACTGATGGTATGTTATACTAAATCTTTTGAATTTGAATTCTTACAATAAGAGCCTTTTTGGCCATCATAATTGGCAAAAAGAATAAAGCCTTGGTAAATATTGGCAATTAACCGTAGTAATTTGATATTTAACCTAAAATTATTTGTCATAACCTTTTTCTTTATGAAATTATAAATCTTACAGAATTCCACCTTTTTAATTTCACCTTGTAGAAAATAATTGTAGTTATAGGTGATTGTGTCTATGGAATGCCATAACCATCTAGAGAATTTACATTGCCCAGCATTTTGATGGTATGTACACCACATGTAAGAATTGATGAGAGGGTGAATCCATTAAGTTGAACTCTAGGGTAAGCCTAGTTATTCTTTAAATGACACAATTTCTTAATAAGATGGTGATTTCTTGGAGAACAAGGGTCAAGTTGAAAGTTCATGAGGGGTCTTAAATCCTAAAGAACTAGCCTGATGCTAACCAAGAGGAGGGTGAATTGGTTGTTTTAAAGATTCTTAAATAAAAAGAAAATCTTTTTAAATATTTTAAAGAAAAACAATAACTCTTGATGCAGAAGAAAACTAATTTTCATAATAGCAATATGAACAGATATTTCAATCTCCAAATAAATCACAGAAAAAGTGCAGAAATAAAATGCGGTGAAAATAATAAGAAAGAACACAATGAGTTTTATAATAGTTCGGTCAAATATAACCTAAGTCTACTCCTTGGAGACTCCCTCTCCAAGTATTACGCTAAACTGAAGTGACTCTACTTTTGCTCTCACAGCAAGACGGAGAAGCCCTTTTAAAATTTTTCCATTGATACGGTGAGGTAGAAAACCTTGAATCCTTTTTCACCCATTTGGTGATGGCAGAGAACCCAGGAAACCTTTTATTCCCTTCTGGAGTAGGAAGAGAACCTGGATCTAATACTGAAGATGATCTCTCCGTAGCCACTAAGGAACCAGTGGAAATACTCAAGGAAGATGACGAACACCTTGCTTAGAGAAACCTTTGTGATTCCCTCACAAACTCCCCCTCAAAATGATCTCTCTCTCTCTCTTTATCTCTCTCTCTCTCTCTCTCTCTCTCTCTCTCTCTCTCTCTCCCTCTTTCTTCTCTAAGCACACTCTTAGATTAACTCCACAACAAAAAGATTAACCCAAGGGTTAATACCATTACTTAAATAGAGATCCCCCAAAAGAAGCCCAAATTTTCACTTCTGCGTAACTGATCGTCTAGGACTAGTACAAAATAGCCCTATCAGGCAGGATAATCACCTTTGCTCTGTACGATCAATACAAGAATTGGTACATATCGTCCAGTATGATCTTTCAATTGTCCGAGATGATTAGTTCAATATACCATATTGATCATCTAGTATGACATTAGATGATGGGTGGTAATCTCCATATCATTTCAAAAATGTCTCAGGACGACCAGGACGATCCTCCTGGATGATTAGAGTAAGTTATGGTTTTTTGTGTTGGACAATAGGGGATTATCCTATGAAATATATTAAATCATATCCAGATGGATCATCCTGTATGTTTTGATTGAATAATTTAACCATAATTACTCTCCTAATACCTGATCAATTTAGGTATGATTATTAAAAATCTTTCAGGATGATGCATATCGTCATGTACGATTGGAACAAAATTTGAAACTTAAAACATTACCTAAATTGTAATTGGCGATTATTTTCATCATTTAAGATGATCATCCTAAATGATATGGATCGTCCGATATGATTAGTTTAATCACTTGTAATTAGCTGGCTTCCCAAATCAGGGTTTCTATTTTTTTAACTGATCATACAGGATGATCTCAGATCATCATGTATGATTTGGTTAAAAATAGAAAAAAATATCTAACTCACTAAATTTCTCCCCCTAAGTGTGTGTGTGTAAGGTTACATAGCTTGGGGTCCACCATATTCAAGATTTGACTCGAGAAAGGTAAAAAATATATTGATATGAAATTACAAGCAAATTTAACGCTAATCTACATGATCTTGAGATGATTTGTATTGCAAGTGATCTTTATGGACCTAAAAGGTTAGTAAGCATGAAAATCAAAATAGATAATCAATAATAGTAGCGGTGAAGAAATAATAATATTTGTTATCATCAAAATCAAACTATTTGGATTCAGATTTGCAACACAAGTCTCTTGAGAGGGGTCATTTTTTAAAAGTTAGCAATATAAAAAATGTTTTAGCTAAAAAAATTAAAAAGCATCTTAACAAAAAAAAAATTTAATGTAGGCACATTCGCCTATTTAAATGGCTACTTTATGTTGATTGGGCAAAGCCGGCTGGCCATCTAATAGGCGACTGATTTTTTTATTATTTTTGGCATATATTTCTATGAGCTGATTATGCAAAGCTAGTAGCGTTAAATTGGAGATTGTGATTTCTTTTATTATTTTTTTCCCCGTGACGGAGACTGGATTTCTTTTATTATTTTTTCCACACTGTGCAGGCAAGTCAATCACCTACTAAGCACCAATTAACTAGGTGACTTGCATTTATTTAATTTTTTTATGTTAAGTTGTGAGAAATCGAGATTCCAAACTGAGAGTTTAAATGTATACTTCATGAAAATCTTCCAGTATCCATCATTTATTCTATTTCATCTTCTCTTCACCTTCTTCTCCTCCTATCTCCACCTAAAGCATAGCCAATGGCATGGTTTCCACCAGCTTTCCCTAGGCCCAACGTCGCTCTTTAGCAAATGTTTGAAGGTGGGAAAATTCTAATAATGAGAATATTTAGTTATTTAATTAGGAGATTAAGCATTTTTAAAAAAATATAACTAGGCATAATTACCCCTTTTGCGGGCAATTTATTTCTCATAGCCTAAAACGCCTATTAAACGAGCGATTTAGTCTTGCCCCAAATTTTTTTAAAAATTAATTTTAGATTCTTTATGTTATTTAGTATTAAATAGTAAATTATGAAATTTACCAAAAATTCAAAATTATGCATTGATAAAATAAATCGATGGTATTTTTGGAGTGTATTTTTGGAGAAAGGCATGTATTCAAACCCAATGGTATGTTTTTTAAACATCTGCATGTACTGATTGTGGATATTAGAACCCTCTTTCCAAAAAATCCTTAAAAGCATAGGATCCTTATAATGTTAGAATCATTATGCAATGATAATTCATTTAGCTTACAATGGCACATCACATCAAATGACCTGTAAAGTTACTTGTTCAATTCAAGTCCTATTGTATTGTTTGGCTATAAATGATGGTTTAATATCTTTAATCTCATTTACTTAAAGGATGAATGATAGACACATGGAGTATAGTTCTTGAGTTTTTTTTTTTTTTAGTTTTTCAAAATGTTTTGGCCATGAATGGAGAATCTTAAAGGCGTCCCCAACAAAGAAAGTTTGATGATGCAAGCCAAAGAATACATGCTTGCATAGCGCGAGCCGGTGACACTCCGTTAGAGTAGAAGGATAATCAGAATGAGATATTAAGGTGTCGCATACATGAATGGTCAGAAGATGAGAATGATTGCCTCTATAATATGCATGCGAGTTAATTAGAGTAAAACTTTACAAGACGAGATTTCCTAAATATCGCCGATTGAAAATCTCTTTAAATTAGGTTCCAAGAAGAGAATGGTCACCTTATCAGCCCTTATTTCTTACAGATGTGGTACCATGAGATGAAACGCCATAGAGATAGTGGACATTCCCTGCTAGATATTGATTGTAGCTACCTTAACATTGAGCATGTGATTTTATATCGTGGTTGGTGTTCGTGGTTTGACAATTTCATTATAGATTTCTATAAGGAGCGAATGAAGGAGGTATTACATGGTGGTAAACCTATAGAGTTCTTCAATGTTGAGAAAAAGCAAGACCTTCAATATGAGTTTGAGTTCTATCATAAATATTGTCCAACTCAGCCACAACTACAGTCACATTTACATATGTTGATTAGGAAATGGGAAGTTTTGTCCTCTTCTTCTTGTTCTTATTCTTCTTTAATTCCTCCTTATTCTTCTCTTTTTTCCTCCTCCTCACAATGGCCCATAGCTTTTCAAGAAGCCTCAACTGATATCACCAAGAGGATCAATGCATTGCAATCAGTGAAAAGCTTTTTTACTCATTTTGCAAATTTTATGCTATTTAGTTTTCGGTGCCACATAATATTTAATATTGTAGACATTACTTTCTTTGATATTCCAATAATATTTCTTTTTAAGGATGTTATAAATGTGTATTTGAGCAAGTTGAAAAACTATTTGGTGCGGATTCCAGATGTAGCTCTACATACACCAATAAAATCTCGCCACGTGTGGCCCGATGACCCCACCATTTCTATTTAACATGTTTTTCCCACTAACTGCGTAGCCAAACGACTCAACCCAGAGCAAACATAAAAAGTTACTTTTTACCAAGTCATTTTATTTTTTTAAAATTGATCGAGGTGTTTCAGTTTCAAAAAGTTACATGTACTCTTCATCTTTGTTTGATGCTCCTTCTATTTTCTTCAGACTTTTGCTGCAAAAATAGAAGGCAGGGCTAAGGTCATCTTTTATTACCAGGATAAGTTGTTTTTTCATGAGATATGTTGGTTCTATTCATTTTGCAAATGTCACATTATGGTTTAGGTTTAGGATTTTTTTGTACTCTGTACCAATGCATACCAGTGTGTACCTATGGTTATTAGTATGTACTTATGGGTACCAAATCTGGGTATCGCTGGGTACCCCATATGGGTATCTCTGGATATCGTTGGGTACCCATATGGGTACTTTTTGTGTATCCTATATACTTATGGGTATTGCTGGGTACCCCATCTGGATATCACTACGTATCAATGATATGTTCCATAGATAAGTTTTTCTTGCAAGACTTATACATTTAGAGAAGTATACTATCACTTAGTTGAAACATCCAACCAATATTTTTTGGATAAACTAAGTGAAGTGCAGCTACATCAGTTTCTGTTAATGCTCCGCTTCATTCAAAATGTTTCACTGGTATACAAGTTGTTGTCATTATGGGATATCAAGAAATAGTGCTTCATCATCAAGGAGTAGAGGTTAGCATTCACTATCGATGAAGTTTTCCTGATCATAGGCTTGCTGAACAAAGGAAATCATTTTGACTTGGTAAGTGCCTAAATCGCTGAAAATTTCTTAAATGACATAAGAAAAGAGGTTTTCAGTCTAGACTGCTCAACTCCACTTGTCGAGCTTGTGAAGGAATTCATCATTTACTAATTATCTAACATTTTCTTTCCTCTGTGTAACTACCAAACACTAGCTATTATCCTTAGTGTAGCTTATAATGCAGATAAGTTTTTATCTTATAACTGGCCAACATCCATTAATGATTTTTTGAAAGTTCATTTGAGTTGTTAAGCCCTTATAAACTAGCTCAAAGCTAACCAAGAGGGGGTGAATTGGTGGTTTTAAAAATTCTTAAATAAAAAAGAAAAATCTTTTTGAAACCTTTTTGAATATTTTAAAACAAACACGATCAACCTTTGATGTAGAAGCAATTAACAAAACAAAGCAATAATTTTAACCATGCAATCAACCACATAAAATTAAAATGTGAAAAATAAAGTATATGAATAAAATAGAAAGAACACATCAGATTTTTATAGTGGTTCGGTCAACTTGACCTACGTCCACTCCGTAGAGCCTCCCCTCTAGGTATTGCACTAAAATTATAGTGTCTCTCTTTTTATTCCCATAGTAAGGAGAAAAAGCCCTTACAAAATCTTTTCACTGACTCCAGTGAGGTAGAGAACCTAGAGTCCTTTTGCTTCCTCCTGAAGTAGGAAGAGAACCCCAAATCCTTTTGCTTTCAATTGAAGCAGGCGGAGAACCTTGATCTAGTATTAATGAAGAACTCCCAAGAGCCACCAAGAAGCCAAGAATAATGATTGGAAAAGACGACCTGAATCATTGCTTGGAGTAACCTTTGTGAACACCTCATAAACTCCCCCTCAAAAGATTCTCTCTCTCTCTCTCTCTCTCTCTCCCAAGCTCTCCATCTCCTTCTCTAAGCTCTCACCCAAGCTCTCCATCTCCTTCTCTAAGCTCTCACATGTCAGGACTATAGAAAAATATGTTACCATCAACAACCAAGAGAGCTTAAATAGAAGACCATAAAAAATGTCCTAATTTTTAAATTTCTAGCAAAGACCATCTAGGATGATTAATAGATCATCCAGGATGATCAACAGATCATCCTGTATGATTAGTTTAAATCATCCCTTCTAGCGAGGATGAACTGGTTTGTTGTATGATTAGAACACAATATTTATTTTTATTATCCACCATGATTTGGACATCATCCCATACAATTAGTTCAAAATCATATATTATCATCCAATAGATAGTTTAGGACATCCAGGAGATAAATCGGGATGATATAGAAATATAACTAATCATCCAGGATGATGCTTGTATCATCCCGTACGATTAGTTCAAAATCAGTGATTATCATCCACCATATAGTTTGGGACATCCAGGAGATTCAGGAGAGAACTAAGGTTTTTCATATAGATCAACCAGAATGATTTTGCGATCATTCAAAATGACATGATCGATCAATCTAAACTTAATTACTTTTCTTAATCACCTGATTAATATATGCATGATTGATAAGAATCATCCAGGATGATCATAATCGTCCTATACGATTAATAAAATTTTGAGAGATTAAACTCTTGCCTAAATGAGTTTGTTGGCTGGTTTTTGTGATTTAAGTTTATCATCCAAGATGATGGGAATTTTCTAGGATGATTTGCTTAAGCAAGTTTATATGACCTAGAAGCTCTAATTAGGGTTTCTATTTTTGATTAATCGTCTAGGATGATATAAAATCGTCATGTATGATATGATCAAAAATACGAAAAAATCTAACTCACTAAATCTCTTTTCCTGAGTTTGTGTGTGTGTAAGGTTACTTAGCTTCATGATCTATCAAAGTATATTTGACTCAAGAAAAGGTAAAAAAATGCATTCAAATAGATATTACATATTCCATCAAAAAAAAAAAAAAGAAATTACGGACTGACTCAATCTTAGTCTACCTGAACTTGAGCTGATTGACATTCTAAGTGAACTTATGGACCTAAAAGGTTAGTGAGTTGGGAACATAAAATAGATATGCAAGAATGGAAGTAGTTAAAGAACAATAATATTTGTTATCATTAAAATCATAAAACTTGGATCTAGATCTACAATAACCTCCCTATCTTTGATAATGACAAACAATATTATTGGAACATTTCAAATAACATATTATTTTTTATTAACAAAAATAAAATATAAAATAAAGGAGAATAATATAAGCAAAGCAAAGCAAATTTTACTAAAATAAGCAAACAATATAACACTAACAATACTCCCGCTTTTGACATCATAAAAAAGGAGGAAACAAAAAAACAACCACTAAACAGAACATAAAACAAAAATAAGTACAAATATCACACAAAAATACCAAGCAATTTATACCTGATTAGGTGAAGGAGGTGGTGGTGATGGCTGAAAGAGGCTGTGAATGGAAGCAAACTGCTCCCCAAACTAGGCCATATCCTGGTTGTGCTGCTGGTGTTATTGGGCTACATATGCATGGAATTGATCAACAACTGTTGCAAGCTGTTGCTCCTGTGAAACTACATAGGAGTCAAACCTGGCCTCCCACTGGTCAAATATCTCCACCAGCTGATCTGGCTGTGACTGCTGGCAGATAGAAAGAGGTTCAGGAATACCCTCCTTCCTCTGCTCCCTCAGCCTCCTCATTCTCTAGATGGAGGTGAGTGCTGTGATGGATGTGGAAGGAGCTATTAGTGTAAAAAACATGTTGGTAATTTAGTGGGATAAGATACTGAAGATTATACTTCATTTCAAGAATATAGGTAATGATGTGTCCTAGGGCCAGATTGACTTTTGTTTTATATCTAGGATCCCTAATACTAGTCAAGTATTCAATGTATCAAAAAAGAAGATCAGTAGAATTGAAATCCCTATGAGTCATGATATAATAGGTGGTGAGGGAGAGTAGAGGAGTAATGTGAATATGATCACCAGCTTTTGGAATAATAGAAGTTCTAAGGACATGTTGGATGGTCCTAGCATATTTGACTAAAGAACTAGAGGCACTATCAAGGAAAGTGAATTTGTGTGTCTTAAATACTGATTAATAGGGCTCCAGTTGAAATTAGGATCTAAAGCCAATATATAAAGTTTGTTGTAGTGGTGGAAAGTTGAAGAAGTTCATGATAGTCCTGATAAATGATTTCTATAAGTCTTTTGTTGACATAAGATTGAAGTATAGTGTATGTACAATTAATTTGAAGGCTGGCAAAGAATTCATACAAAAGTTTAGAGTAGAAAGAAAATGCGATAGTAAGAATGAACATAAGGGTAGTATGGGCAAACAAATATAATACCAGATAAGTCAGGGTATGGGGATTGAATATCTTGGAGCATGTAATCCCTATTGTTTTGTAGCAGATATAAGCAGTCTGATTTGCTTCTTTAGAGAAAAGATGGTTGACAGTGCTCCTGGAGGAGTTGCCTATGCGATCTTTTGCCGCTAGCCATAACAAGAAGTGGAAAACTCGAGTGAAGAAAATGATTCAAATCAGTTGTTTATAAAGGGTCAAGCATATCATCCAGGATGATCATGGAAACATCCAGGACCATCAGGAGCAATAATGGCATCCAAGCTTATTGGTCAAAAAGGTGGTCCTATCGTCCAAGATGATAAAAAATTTTCTAGGATGATTATACACAATCAATCATCCTAAGGAGTCATCTAATATGATCTTTGACTAATAAGATCATATAGGACGAACAATTATATCATCATGATGATTGGCAATAATAAATCATATCGGCTGAATTTAAAATGCATAACCATTTTTGCCACATGGATTATCTAGGATGAAGATTGAATCATCTAGGATAATCACTAATTATTGAGCCAAAAAACTATCATATTATCCAGGATGATTTAGATCATCCAGGACGATATCAAATAATAGAGTCAGATAAGACGTCAAATGAAAGATGAATATTGAATTGCTGATATCATCTAGAATGATAATATATTGTCCAGGATGATGTGAACAAAAAAATTAAAAATTTTGAGGATGTATAGAGTTGATTAGAAGAGATTCCAAAAATAAAAACATGTAAAAAATGAAAATAAGTTAAAATACAACAAAAAGATGATAAAAAAAGTAAAAAGAGCATAAAAACAAAATGTTTTTAATTGATACTAAATAATAATAAATTTCCCTTGTGAATGGATTAAAAAATTGTAAGAAATGAATTAACATTGCCAAAATCCAAAACAAAATGGTAGAACAACCTATCCTATTAACCCCAACTTAAACTCCTTACAGGGCAAGACATCTTATGAAAATAAAGATCTAACTAAAAAAAAGGATTAGAAAAGTGATTTGCTTAAAACTTTATTCAAAAAAATATATCTTATAAAATAATATAAGAAAGTAATTAGTCACGATCTTGAGTTTCAAAAAATGAAGTCTTTGAAAATATCAAATGACACATGAATTCTTTAAGATTTAAGTTTTTTGAAAGAGAAGGAAGCTTAATTTCTTGTGGGCCCATTGTATGCCTCTTATAAATTATTTGGTGTACTTTGCGCATCTTTTTATTTTTGATATAATTTATGTATCTTTCAATTTTTTGACGATCATTGTGTATCTTTTCAGGTTTTTGGGCTAATTTTATGCCTCTTGTCATTTTTGCGAGTTAGCTCCATTTTGAAAATTTAATGACTCTCAGTTATGAGAATATCTTCTAGCTAATTGAGAAGAAAAACTCTTTCTCTAATATAAAGAAGAGTATACTACAAAGTATAATCATATTCATATGATAAATGTAGAAAATTAATCAAGAAAGCTTGAAGGTGATTTAATGACTTTAAACATTATTCATATGAGATATATTATTGTAGAAGATAGAAAACATCTCAATTTAAAAGTCTAATTATTAATTTGAAATAATTTTTTTCTTTAAAAAGAAAATTATGCCGCTAAAGGAGTTAGAGGAAGAGAAACAATCAACGGTGTTTCTTCCTTTAACTGATTTAGGGATGTCAATCATTATTTACAAATTTTCAAAAACAAAAACAAGACAAAAATGTCATTCCAGCAGTGACCAATAAAAAAATTGAAGGGAAGAATAACATAAAAATGAAACATAAAAAACTATAGCACATAAACAAAAATAAACAAGAAAACAAAAACATAAGAAAGATTAAAAAATAGAAAATTCAGAGTTTAGTAATCATCAAGTTCATGCATTTATGTCTATGACACCTAATCTGGTTCTTAAGATGCTAAAAGTTTCAAAGGCTAGTGGTTTAGTAAATATGTCAGCTAGTTGGATTTCAGTTGCTACATGGTGTAGCATAATATCTCCTTTAGTAACATGGTCCATAATACTAAATTTACCCAAGACTTATGTCAATGTGTGCAATTTACATTTCTTCAAAATAAAAAATAGTAACATGGTCACTAATAAAGTGGTGCCTTCTATCAATGTGTTTTGATCTAGAATGTTGTATAGGATTTTTAAAAATGTAGATGGTACTAGTGTTATCACATAGAATTGACATTGTGCCTACAAGTAATTCTAAATGTAGAATCTGTTGCTTTGACCAAAGGACTTGGGCCACCAACTTCCTAAGGCTATGTATTCAGCTTCAGCAGTGAAAGTGCAACTGAGTTTTATTTTCTACTGGACCAAGAGACGAAGGATTATCCTATGAATTGACATCAGAGGTACTCTTTCTGTCCACTCTATATCCTATAAAATCTGAATCAAAATATCCTATAATCTCAAAAGAAGTGTTATGTCTTGGATGCCAAATTCCTAAGTTTTGGGTTCCTAAGAGATATCTAAGTATTCTCTTAATTGCAGTTAGGTGGGACACCTTTGGATCAGCTTAAAATCTATCACAAAGGCACACACTAAATATTATATTAGTTCTGCTAGCTGTCAAGTAAAAGAGCGATCCAATTATTCCTCTCTATTTCTTTTGATCAACAGATTTTCCATTTGAGTCTTTATCTAATTAAACACTGGAGCTCATGGGAGTGTTTATTGGCTGGTTTTATCCATTTCATATTTCTTTAAGATGTCCTTAATAAATTTTAATTGATTGAGAAAGGTTTCATCATCCATTTGCCTTATGTTAAACCCTAGAAACTGGGACAATTCTCCCATCATACTCATCTCAAATTCCTTGCTCATTATTTTAGAAAAATCATCACATAATTTTTATTAGAATATCAAAAAAGTATATCATCAATATAGATGTAGACAATGAGAAATTCATCTCCTACTCTCCTAAAAAAAAAAGGTGGTGTATACACTCCCCTTAATAAACTCTCTTTATAGTAGGAATGTGCTAAGCCTCTCATACCATGTCATGGGTGCCTGTTTTAATCCATATAAAGCCTTTTTTAATTTGAAAACATGACTTGGAAATTAGGAATTCTCAAAGCCTGGGGGTTGCTCTACAAACACATCTTCTTTTATTACCCCATTTAAAATGTCACTCTTGACTTCCATTTGGAAAAGCTTAAATCCCTTATGATAGGCAAATACTTGAAGCACTCTAATCGCTTCTAATCTAGCTACAGGGGCAAAATTCTCCTTAAAATCAATCCCTTCTATTTTATTATACCCCTTATCCATTAATCTTATCTTATTTTTAGCCACCACACCAGAATCATTCATTTTATTCTTAAAGACCCATTTGGTTCCTACTACACTTTGGTCCTTAGGTCTTTCTACTAGCTCCCAGACATCATTTTGAATAAATTGGTTCAGTTCTTCTTGTATAGTTAGGATCCATAATTCATCAAAAAAAATTGATTTATGCTGGTGGGTTTACTAATTGAGATGAAGGGAGAGTGGTTAACTTCTTTTCTAAGTCCTTCCCTAGTTTTAACACCTTCAAAAGGGTCTACTAAGATCAGTTCTCTAGGATGACTAGAAGAATATCTCTAATATTTAGGCAAGGTGTTTTGAGGTTCTACCCTTTCCTCCAGGTTTATATTTTCTATTCCTTAGGTAATCACACCTACTTCTTCTTCTTCCTCAACCCTAGACTTCTCAAAATCAGATTCATCAAACACTATATGAATAGTCTCCTCCACCACCAATGTCTTCTTATTATACACTCTATAGGATTTTCTTACACTTGAATAAGATAAGAACACTCTATCAGATTTTGAGTTAAATTTTTCTAAGAGAGATTTTCTATTATTTAGAATGAAAACCTTACAACCAAAGACACAGAGTTGAGAAAGGTCAGGTTTCCTACCCTTAATGATCTCATAGGGTGTCTTATTCAGTTTGGATCTAACATTCACCTTATTCAACACAAAACAAGCCGTGTTCATCGCTTCTGCCCAAAAGTATATTGGAAGTGAATACTCAGCAAGCATGGCTCTAGTGGCTACTACTAAAGTCCTATTCTTCCTTTCAACTATCCCGTTCTGCTAAGGGGTTCTAAGAGCTGAGAAGGTATGACTAATCCTATGTTCCTCACTGTAAGTTTCAAATCTATCATTTTTAAACTCTCCACCATGATCACTATGGATGGTCAAGATATCACAACCTAAATTTTTTCCTGAATCCAAGTGGAGAAAATTTTAAATTCATCGAATGACTCACTTTTATGTGACAGAAATATAATTCAAGTGAACCTTGAGTAGTCATCGACTATTACAAATCCAAAGACCATTCCCCCTAAGCGTGTAGTGCTAATGGGTCCAAATAAATCCATGTGAAGGACTTCAAAAGGTGTAGAGGTGTTAATGTCCTTAATGGAATGGAATGAGGATTTGGCTTATTTTCCTAATGGAAAGGCATCACACAGGTGTTCCTTAGTGAATTCAAGCTTGGGGATTCCTCTTACTAAGTCCTTTTGGGTTACTTTTTTAAGTGTTTTCGTGCTAGCATGACACAACCTCCTATGCCACAACCAAAACTCATTAGCAATAGTTTTCAGAAAAAGGCTGCTATCAGAATTAACAGAATTTAAATCTAGCACATAAACATTATTCAATCTTTTTTCATGCAGCATAATTTTCCATTCAGGCTTATGATGTAGGTAGTAATTAGAAATTTAATTGTGTAGCCTTTGTCATACAGCTGGCTTATACTTAGCAGATTATATTTTAAGCCATAAATAAGTAAAAAATTTTCAATCAAAAGGTTATTGGAGTTTTTGATTATACATACGCCCACCACTTTCCTGCTGGTGTTATCTCCAAGAGTGTCCTTGCCTCTAGCCCTGGCCTCTAGCGTGTTGAAACTTATTGAATATGAGTTAGGTTGTTAGACCTAAGCTTATGTCCCAAAGGCTTACCAAGAGGGGGGTGAATTGATTATTTTAAAAAAAATATTCCCCTTTTTAATATTTAAAGATTTGAAACAGATTGATTCTCTTATAACAAATTTTAACACTATTTTTCAACAATAAAAAATAAGAAGACAGGAAAATAAAAAGTAGCGAATAATAAAAAGATACAATATTTATAGTGATTCGGTCAAACACGACCTACATCCACTCCCTGAAGTCTCCCACTTCAGGTATTGCACTATTACCACTAGTGTCTCTCCTTTTTCCCACACAGTAAGGCGGAGAAGCCTTCACAAAAACTCTCTTCCACCTTTACCCAGTGCGGCAGAGAACTGTCGTTCTTTTATAACCTCCAAGTGTAGGTAGAGTACCATCATACTTTTACACCCTCCAAGTGCAGGCAGAGAACCTTCATCCTTTTACACCCTCCAAGTATAGGCAGAGAACCTTCCATTATTCACACTCTCCAAGTGTAGGAAGAGAACCTTATGCTGTTCACACTCTTCAAGTGTAGGCAGAGAACCTTTGGCTATTTACACTCCTCGAGTGTCAGTAGAGAACTAGATCTTCTTGAATGATATTCTCACGAGAAATTTAGAAGGACAAGAGAAAAGAGTAAAGAAATCATAAAGCACACACAGAGATCATTACCTTTGAGTAACCAAGTGAACCCTTCATGCTCCAATAGTAAGAAATCTCCTTCAAACACTCTCTCTCTCACTCTCTCCTTCAAATTTCCTTTACTATGCATGAAGACCAAGTTACAAAAAGATTTCAAGACACTCTTAAGTGGATCTTTTATATAAAAGACACAAAAAAGTCCAAAAAATTGCATTTATCAATTTTGAGCGTATACAATTATCCCGTACAATCGTATTTTGTACGTACGAATAGTATAAAAACTATTGCGTACTAACTTAATGCGAATTAGTATGAACTTCCTTCATACCTGATAATCGTCACGTATAAATTGAGTTCGTCTGGTATGAACAGCTATTTTTTAAAGTTCATTGGTACGAAAGTTAAGACGAACTATAAGTTCAAAGAACATAGCCGTTCATCCTGGGACAACCAAAAAATATTGTCTGGGTGAACAGTTCATTTGGTAAATCTAGAGGAGATCATGTTGGGACAAATGGAAAATATCATCTGGATGAACAGAGCAATTGCCAAATCCCGAGGAGATCATCCTGGAATGAATGGAAAATATCGTATGGATGATCAGTGCAATTCTGAAATTTTGAGGAGATCATCCTGGGACGAATGGAAAATATCATCTAGACGAATAGAGAAATTGACAAAACTCGAGGAGATCATCCTAGGATGAATAGAAAATATCGTCCGGATGAATAGAATAATTGGCAAATCCAGAGGAGATCATCCTGGGATGAATGGAAAATATCATTTGGATGATCAGTACTGAGAAATTTTTTTGCCAATCCTGTTCATTTCATTGCTCATCTAGAAAAAATAACTATCAAATAGTCCTGTATGAACGGGTATCGTCCAGTACGATCAGTTAAAAATATGTGAATTTTAAAGCTGTCCCCCAGTGTGTGTGTGTGTGTGTTAAGTTACTCAATTACAATCACACTATCTCAGACTCAAATAAAATGAAAAATACAGACTTCAAATTTATAAAATATTCTAAGTTAATCTTGATTTGAAGTCTTCAATAATTTGGAGTATGATTTACCTGAAATGTTAGTACATACAAGAGGAAAAATAAATCTTCCAAAAAGTGTTAGGAGAAAATAGTAATATTTGGAATCATCAAAAACATATAAGTTGTAAGAATGTAAAACATGCAAAGCTAAGTAGCAACTCTCTCAACAATCTCCCCCTTTTTTATGATGGAAAAACAAGTATTTTTTGTGTAATTTTGAAACTCCTAATTTTCTCCTAAACTCCCCCTAAATGAATAAGCATATGAGTATGAGGGGCATTCATTATGAGAGAATAAATTTTTTAATTTTAAAGTTTTTCACACACAAAAACAATCACACAAAAAAATGACACTGAAATGAGAACCAAAAATAACAAAAAATTAAATATTTCAAAAGATATGAATAAAACAACAAAATAATTAAATATGTCAAACAATATTTCTTCCCCTTTTTGACAATAGCAAAAAGAGAAGAAGAAACAAACAAAAATAGAAATATAAGAAGTCATATGAGAGGCCTTTGATAATTGATCCTAAAAGAGATTGAGTTATATTAGTAATAAAAAGATAAATGTTATTAGAGAAAAAGAAAGATTCATACGATTTAAGTATAAATATAACATGGACATAAAAAAAATTTCAAGGTTATGAATCTGTTTAGACAATCAGATAAAGAAAATTATTGCAAAGTAGATGAAATGAAAATTTATGTACTTCAAATTTCAATATAAAATAAAATTGAACATAAGATTACTTTGAAATTGAAGATTAAAAGATAGAGGAAAGATTATATACTTGTGGTGCTTTGTGCATCTTTTCAATATTTGTGGCATACTTTATGCATCTTTTTATTTTAGGGCTAATTTTGTGCCTCTTTTTCAATTTGCAAATCATTGCGCATTCTTTTAATTTTTGTATATAGATATATATTGAAAAAAGAAATAAAAAATAAGAAAACATCAAAATTATAATAATAATATTAAAATTATGTTAGTCTAACAAGAAATATGAGTTTAATAGTCCTAACTTAAATTTTTGAAAAATTAGATTTTCTAATGAATTCAATTTTGTATAGCTTTTCAAATTATACCACTTAGATCAATTTTTTAGGATAATCATATAGGCTAATGAATATTTTTTAAAGAGATAAAAAATAACTAAAACAAGACAATATAGTTTTTTATTGATATCAAGGTAAATGATAATACATTGAGCACGATTGATATCAATACACAAAAAATTCAAAAAACATAAAAATATAAAAGCATAAAAACTAACAACAGCACATAACATTGTCACATCACATCATCAGAACTGGTAGAGAGAATCACAAAAGAAGTACAGTCATTATTTTGAGGGGCCCTGATCTGGAGGACGTGGCTGGTTGAAGATATTGAAATAGCTAATCATCATAGCTATGTTCTGATTGACCGAGTTAAATTGACCTCTAACCCAACCTGTATCCTGCTGATGTTAAAAATCTTACTGCTAAAGATGAGTTTTGATTTGATCAAAGTGATGATCAAAATGAGTCTCAAGATGATCAAAATGATGAACCATCTCCAGAAAGTCTGGTCCACTAGCAGGCTCAGGTGCAGGTGCTCTCCCCTCTCCCTCAGTGTCAACACCTTCATCATGTTTAGTAAAGATGGCACGAAATGAACCATCATTATAGAAGATGGGCTCTTCTAGATGTGTCATATCAGGATGAACTAACTCGTACTTCTTTTGAAGAATGTATGCCACAAGGTGTCCTAAGGCTATATTCTTCTTTCGCTTATGGCATTCATGACCAATTTCTGAAAGTCCATAAATGTAATTAATGATCAGTTAGGCTTCATCTATTGGTTGGCCAGTTAAAATCATGTTTGTAATAATGAAAAAAAGAGGAGTGACATTTATCTGATCACCAGCTTTTGGAATGATAGAAGTCCTAAAAACATGTTAGATGATTCTAGCATCTTGGCGTAAAGTGTTTACCTTAGCATATGACATACTTTTCTAACCCTTCTAATCACTCAATTTATCTTAGTCCAATCAAAGTCAGTGGTAGAGGTCAAGGTATGAGCTCAAATCCCTTGAGTCCTTAAGTTTAAGAAAATTCCTAGATCCACCTTAGTTATTTCTACCCTCTTTTTCAAAACACAGGAAGTAATCCTACTCTGGTCATTATTGAAAGTCATGTTTGCAAGGAAATAGTAGAAAATTTCCATTTTATAAGAGTGAATCAGAGTGAGGATAAATACAAATTGGGTAGAGGCAAAAAGTGGCATTACTTGATAGATAGTGTTCTCCTGAATAAGAACTCTAGAAGGGGTGATTTTTGCCAAAACAAACTTAAGAAAAGATTCTTCATTTGCTTTAGACAAGAAATTTTGTTGGCATTCCTAGAGGAAGGTCCCTTGGTGAGTTCCTTAGCATACCTAGTCCGTTTTCTTGAGCTTTATATTGAAAAATTCAAGGAAAAGAAAGGTTAGAAAAGGCTTTTAAAGAGAATGAAATTTGAGTTCTAAAGCTCTTCTATTTAAAGAAAAATGACCTTTCGTATAGAAGAAATATGGTTCGTCCCGTACGATGATTGCATTCGTATATACGAAGTAAAATTTCATATGTACGAATGTATGCATTCAAAATGAAATGACTTTTCATAATCATACAAGTTACGAGGCATCCTTTTGTTCAGACTTTTTGACCAAACAATCATACAGATGAATAGGTGTTCATCCGAGATGATCGGTTATTTAAGATCATTTTTATGACAGTTTGAATCATCCCCCACTCAGAATGCCACATGTTTGTACGACGAATAAAAAGTTTGTATGTAAAAATAGAAATAATAATTGTTCCTATATGTATAACCCTCTACATGCATATATACGAATGAATACACATCGTCTATATAATATGTGGATCGTAAAGATGATATGTAATAAAAATTGAAAAACTTGTACGCAAACTGTTATTCTCAATGCTCGATACGTTACAGGATTTGCCCAGTATGAAATTAATTTTGTACAGACGAATATCACACTTTGAAAATTTTAATGTGATAATATTTTGAAAACACACAAATCAAAAAAGACAAAAAGAAAACAAAAGTAAAAATCCATAAAAAAATAAAAACACACAAGTAAAATAAAAAATCACAATAACACACTCACAAAATATATAGCAGAAACTTTAATTAAGCATTCAAATCAATCACACCGAGTCTTATTCTTAATATTCTGAAAGTATCAAAGGCAAGTGATTTTGTAAAAGGGTATGCAAGTTGATTTTCAGTTGAAAGATGATTGAGTTCAATCTCTCCTTTGGATACATGATCCCTTATGAAATGATGTCTGATGTCAATATGTTTGGTTCTTGAATGTTGAATATGATTTTTAGAAATACAAATTGCACTAGTGTTATCACAATAAATGGGAATTGTGCCTATTGTTAATCCTAAATCAATCAAGTGTTGTTTCTACCAAAGTACTTGTGCCACACAACTTTTTAAGACAATGTATTTAGTTGCAGTAGTAGATAGGGCTATGGAATTCTATTTTCTATTGGACCAAGAGACTAAATAATTTCTAATAAATTGATATGTTCCAGAAGTACTCTTTCTATCATCCCTACAACCCGTAAAGTCTGAATCTGAATATGCAATTATTTTAAATGAAGAGCTAAACTTAGGATATCAAATCCCTAATGAGTTCCCAAGAGATATCTCAAAATCCTTTTTACTGCTGTCAAATGTGATTCTTTTGGATTTGATTAAAATCTAGCACACAAACAAACACTAAACATAATATCGGGTCAGCTAGCTATCAAGTAAAGTAAAGATCCAATAATTACTCTAAATTATTTTTATCAACAGATTTTCCCTTTAGATCCTTTTCCAACCGAACTGAGGAACTCATAGGTGTACTAACATGTTTAGCATTATTCATTTCATCCTTTTTAAGGATGTCCTTAACATACTTTGACTGACTAAGAAATGTACCTTCCTCAATTTGCTTAATGCTAAATCCTAGAAAGTAACTCAAATCTCCCATTAGGCTCATCTCAAATTCACTACTCATTATTTTAGAAAAATCATCATAAAGATTTTTATTTGTAGATCCAATGATGATATCATCAATATAAATTTGTACAATGAGTATGTCCTCTCCCAATTTCTTCAAAAAGAGAGTTGTGTCCACACTTTTTTTTTTAAAAGATCTCTCAAGTAGGAAGGTGCTAAACCTCTTATACCAAGCCCTAGGTGCTTGTTTCAATTTGTATAATGCCTTTTTTAATTTGAAAATATGATTTGGGTGTTTTGAATTTCCAAAGCCTGGTAGTTGTTCCACTTAAACATCCTCTTGAATCACCCCATTTAAAAAGGCACTTTTAATATCCATTTGATACAATTTAAATCCTCTAAAACAGGCAAAGGCTAACAAAATCCAAATTTATTCAAGTCTAACTACAGGGGTAAAAGCCTCCTCAAAATCATTTCCTTCAATCTGATTATACCCCTTAGCCACCAATCTAGCCTTATTTCTAATAACTACTCCTGAGTCATTCATTTTGTTTTTGAATACCCACTTAGTTCCTACTACACTTTTGAATACCCAAAGTTCTTTTATTGAATACTCTATAAGATTTTCCAACACTAGAGTATCCTAGAAAAATTCCTTCATCTGATTTTGGAATAAATTTTTCTAAGGCAGATTTTCCATTATTATGTATGAAAACCTTGCATCCAAAAACATGCAAATGTAACAAATTAGGTGTTCTCCCCTTAAGTAACTCATAGGGTGTTTTATTCATGTTTGATCTGATGTTCTCCCTATTTAGAACAAAACATACTGTATTAACCGCTTCAGCCCAAAAATATTTATGAAGTGAATATTCTGCCAACATGACTCGAGCGGTTTCTATTATTGTTCTATTTTTCCTTTTGGCTACCCCATTTTGCTGAGGGGTTCTAGGTGCAGAAAAATTGTGGTCAATTCCTTTCTCCTTACAAAAATTCTCAAATTTTTCATTTTTAAATTCTCCACCGTGATCACTTTGAATTGCCAAAATCTCACATCCTAATTTCCTATGAATCCAAGTCAAAAATGCTCTAAACTCCTCAAATGATTCACTCTTATGATATAAAAATTTAACCCATGTGAATCTAGAAAAATCATATACAATCACAAATCTGTATACCTTCCCTCATAGACTTACTGTTCCAACTGGTCCAAAAAGATCCATATGCAAAATCTTCAATGGTTTACTAGTTCTAAGATACTTATTGGACTGAAAGATGACTTCACCTATTTTCCTAATTGAAATGCATTGCAAAAGTGATTCTTTATAAAGTTTAGTTTTGGTATACCTCTTACTAAGTTCTTTTGGGTAATCCTCCTAAGGATTTTCATGCTAGAGTGTCAAAGCCTCCTATGCAATAGCCATGACTCATCAAAAATAGTTTTTAAACAAAAAGAAGTAGGAGTTTTGATATAATTCAAATCTAGCATATAAACATTGTTTACCCATATACCATACAAAACATCATTACTATTCAGACTTAATATGAAGCTAGTAAGGAAAAAATTAACACAATATCATTTATCACATAGCTGACTAATACTCAGAAGATTATGCTTTAAGCCTACAACTAATAAAACATTTTCAATAAAAAGTTTTTCAAGTTCCCTATCATACATGATCCCACCACCTTCCTTGTGGTGTTATCTCCAAGTATAACCCTTCCTCCACTCCTAGCTTCTAGCAATATGAATTGTGAAGTATCTCCATTCATATGCTTTGAGCAACCACTATCCAGGTACTATATGCTCTCATGAGACCTTGTGTGAGAGCGATCCTACAAAATCATCAAATGCATGTATGTCTCTAGAATTATAAACAGATGCATATATGTTATGTCTAGGTTTATGCATCTTAGGCTTCCACACCAAATGAGTTTTTTTTCCAATGTACAGGTGTGTGCTATATGTCTAAATAATCCACAATTATAACATTTAACTCCAAGAAATGGATTTCTCAATCTTTTATATCTACTCTGTCTCTTCCCGATTTGTTTAAATTTTGGATACAAAATAGGATTTATAAAATCTTCAAGTGTTGGGGGTTTCTTATTTTCCTCGAGAGCTTCCACGTTTAATCTCAAATATATGTTCATGTCCTTATAAATTTTTATGTCATAATTCAAATAGTGCTCTCTATTTTTTGATTCATCCTTAAAAGTCTTAAATTATTTTTCTTGTTCCATATAGGATGATTTTAAATTTTCATTATTCTTATTCAAATTGTGAAACTCATCAATTAATTTCATGTGGTTGCTATCAATTGATGCATGATCTTTCCTAAGGATTTCATATTATTTATGCAGTTCTTATAATTTTAGGTTAAGACTAGCATGCATTTTTTTCAACTTCCTATATGCATCATATATACATTCAGAAACTTCTAAAAGTTCATTATAAGTCAAGTCACATACATCTTCTTGATGTGACAAATCAAGATTATCTGCCATTAAGCACAAGTTGGTGATTTTTTTCTCATTTTTAGTTTCTGATGAGCATGAAGCTGAGTCCGCCCAGAAAGCTCTTTGGAATTTCTTTTTTCCCTTCTTCACAATTGGTTTCTCCTCTACCTTCTCCTTGCTAGGAGTTGCATTGAGTTTTGGGCATTCTGACTTAATGTGTCCAGGTTTCCTGCACTTATAACAGATCACATCATTAGAAACCTTGACATTTCTATTGAACTTACCTCGATTCCATTGCTAGCGTCTCTTTTGCTTCATCTTCGGAAAGCTTCTGAAATGTCTTGTCATTAATACGATGTTATCCTTATCCTCAGGTTGTGATAGATCACTCTCTGACTCCTCCACTTTCAGTGCTATGTTCTTCTCCCTTCGAGGTTCTCCTGCATTAATCTTTTTTTGACTCACTCCTTGCCCGTAAGCAATTAGTGATCAAAGAAGATTGTCAATAGAGTATATTGTTGCAAATCTATTTTCATGACTTATGTTTTGATGATTAACAAACACTATTGATTCTCTTGGACTGCCTGTTACTTCTAACTTTTCAGGAATCGAAGATCGGACAAACAAACGAAGCCAGTTCAAGATTGTGTAGGTTTAGGGTTGACTTATGTTCAAAGAGACTGATGCTAAGTAACCCCACACACACACACTTGAGAGACTTAGAATTTCTATTTTTACTCATATCGGCCAGGACGATCGGGCTTAAAACAAAAATCTAAACAAGGATTCTTAATTAAGGTAGCCGTCATTAATAGATCATCCTGGACGATACGTGTATTGGCCAGGGCGATAAGTTCAAAACAGAAAGAAGTTGGCTCCTTAGACAATTAAGGTATTCTGTATTTTTTAATAATTGGCCAGGACGATCATTGATCGACCTGGACGATATTCTGAAATTATGTCTTAATTGATCAGGAAATAAAGGGAGTCATTAAGAATGATTAATATGATCATATCATCCTGGACGATCGTAGGATCGGCCAGGACGATCTATTCAAAAACCTTAGTTACTTCTGGACCATAAATATCAGCCAGCTCAAATTCAGAGTGATGCTCTGGATGATTTTCCTCTGATTTGAACTGATCGGACGGGACGATCGTGAGATTGGCCTGGATGATCAAGCTAATTTTAAATCGTCCTGTTTACATTCAGGGCGATGCTCTGGCTGATCTTCTGTGATTTGTACTGATCGGCCAGGACGATGTCCATATCGACCTGGACGATATTGTCGGCAACTTGCAATTAATGAACTCTTTTGAAGCTCTTATATTTAAGAGCTCTTGTTCAACATTTTGAACAATCTTTTGCTACTTCCTTGACCTGAGAAGGCCTTGAGGAGAGAAAGAGAGAGAGGGAGAGAGAGAGGATCTTGTGAGGGGGAGCTTGTGAGGGGATTTACAAGGGTTGCTTCATGGATCGCTCTGCTTCTTCTTCGTCTAGAGTTTCTTATCCTTGGAAGGGTTGGTAGAGGTAAGGATTCAGCATCTGATTTTGGTTCTCTGCCAGCTTCAGGAGGAAGCAAAAGAAGATAGGTTCTCTGCCTTGCCAGGGTGGAAAAAAGGAGGTTCTCTGTAAAGGCTTCTCCGCCTAGCTGTGGGGGCTAAAGGAGAGTCACGATTGCAGTGCAATACTCGGAGGGCACCTCCAGGGAGTAGATGTAGGTCGAGTTGACTGAACCACTATAAATTTCTGTGTTCTTATTTCTTGCTTCCGCACTTTAAATTTATGCGCTTATTTTTCTTGTGGTGTGATTTTTGTTTATGAGATTTTTACTTCTTTGTGAAAAGAATTTTTAAAATACCAATTCACCCCCCTCTTGGTTAGCTTGGGCCAGTTCTATTGGGCTTAACATCCCTAAAGAACTTTCAAGTGGTATCAAAGCGGGATTCAAAAAATTTAAATTTGAAAACTTTTTGATTTTGATCCATGGCTAACCTTGGGAATCGTAACACTACAGAAGGGTATTCTATTACCCGACCTCCCCTGTTCGATAACCTACCTTTTGATTTCTGGAAAACCCGCATGTCGACGTTTTTACAGTCTACTTATTATCGCATGTGGATGCTTATCAAAGAAGGTTATTATCCACCTTATATTGAAATTAATGGTATTAAAACTAAAGTTGCTTTTACTGAATGGACTTTCGATGAACGAGATTTAGCTCAATTGAATGCAAAATGTTTAAACTATTTTTTCTGTGCTTTAAAATCTGAGGATTACATGCGTGTCTCCACTTG
>NW_021529024.1:0-28382 GCF_001605985.2 Dendrobium catenatum | reverse complement strand
CTAGAGCGACTCTCTTTTTATCTTATCCTTAATCCCTGGAAGCTACTCCGACTTTTCACATATGATGCTCCATTTCGATCTTTATCTAAGGGTAAAACCCATGCATGTCCACTAGCATCTACATCTCTGCAACACTTAACTTAATTTATATTATGCTTCTCTTATTAAACTCATAAGATAACACTCCTACAATTGAATAATAATTAATCTTGATTTATTAAATAAATTCGACTTAATTAACAGAAGTGAACCAAATAATAAGGACCGTTATACTTTTACAGCTCGATTCTTTTGGAGGGATTTAGCCCTTGGTTTAAAAGGTCCTTAATTAAATGTTTAAATAAACAAAAGACCCTTATTGCATCTGTACTTAACTCCAGTGTGGAATATTACTATTGCATTAGATTTGGCGAGGTCTTTGTAATAAATTTAAATAAGCTTAAGGCTTTCTTGCATTTGTTTCAACCTTCCTTTTAGGAAGACACATGATGTGCTAGTTCTGATTTATAAAGCTTTAATCAATCCTTATGAAATCTCAGATGAAATCGATTGACAACAATCATAACCCACTGACGCACCCACCGCCGACACGCGGTCACCCCACCACCCACTGCACCACCCCCCCACCCCCCACCCCCCCTATTGATAACAACCGATTATATTACTGGGTAACATGTTTTATAAGACGTATTAAGTTAGCCCAATGAGGGTGGAGATTGAACTCATAACCCTGTTTTACAAAGGTGATTACTATTAACATTTAATAATATTCGATCCAGAGATCAGTAAATGAGAAAATATTCTTCTAAGAGCCTTCGATATTGTTTAAATGCTGGTTTTCTTGGAGAGAGATATATTAATTGGAGTTAACTTGAGTACTTTGGACTAAGACATTATACTAATCCTTAATAAATTTCAAGATATTAATCATATATAATATAATATATATTATAGTATATACTAAAATCTAAAGTCTCAAATCACATTTTCTTTTGGTTCTATATACCAACGAAATACTTTAAGTTTTGAATACTATAACATAAATCTCTAGGACCAATAAAATATGGACATTTTTCACATACTAGTAATTTGTTTATTAGGGCCACTGACTAGTAGTTGTAGGATCTAGGTCCATAATGGTGGTTTTGGTGTGTGCGAGTTCTTACTGGAGGGTAATGCTTGGTGATGTTTGTTTAATTTTATTTTAATGCACTATATATGTCATATCATCATATAATTGCAATATGCTTTGTCATGTATGTTTATTTAATGCAAAAGAGAGCAAGATTAGAAATTATGCCTAGGATTGCTTCTAAAGAAGAGTTCAAGAGTAGTAATGTACCTAGGTTGAGATGTATAGTATCAGAAGGAGTCCAATTAACTATAATGTATGATAGTCAAGAGTTGTAAATATTTAACAATTATAGTGTTTATTATATCCATATATAATATCTAAAAGATTAATTCCCTCTCTTTTAGTAGGGTATTTGCTTTTTGGAGTTCTGATTAGAAAAGCCTAGAGCTAGAGATGATAAAGAAAGTTGTACATTAAATTATGCATGTTTTATAGGGTAAGAAGCCATATTTGTTGTTGTGAGCATAACCAACTCATGATTCTTCAGTCCATAGGTGTAAATTTGTAATGAGTAAGGAATAAAAGATTTTCTTTTATACATTCACTTATGATGATAACAATATTATGATAGTTTATTTGGCATTTCTTTCTAATTTTGAAGTTTAAATGAGTCTGATAAATCATTGAATCCATATGATAGAGCCATCTTTCTTTACATTCCTAGTGGCAGTTGATTGTGCTTAGGATGTTGGCTGACGTGTTCTACTTAGGCAGCAAAAGTTGGCTCAGATGTACATCCCTCGTTGTGTCTTTTTAAGTCCTAATGAAAATTATGTGTGCATAATTCTTTGCTTAGATGTTAAATGTAATTCTTTGAATCTTCTAAACTCTAATTTTTAATCAAAATCTTCATACATTTATAAAAATCTAATTATCTGCTTTAAGAGATAAATGATAAGAGGGCTTATTCCTCTTTGAAAAGCTAGGAAACCTCTGTATCCCAAATTAGGAAGAGAGTAATATGTCCATCCTTAAGTTGAGGAGTGTTTCCTGGTTGAGGCATAGGATGGTAATTAACTCTACTATCTCTTTTCCATTGGCTTGCTTGCGTAGAGTGTAACAAGGCCTAGTGACCGTGTTTGTCCTATGGGACTGCGTCGTACCCTTGTGCATCTCTAACCCTCTCCAGCAGCATCATTCGAGTCCCATAAGTTAAAATCAATTCAAACCAATTTTGATCCTGGTTCAAATTAGTTTTAAAGTTGGATCGAAGATTAGGCTGTTCATAGGCATCCATAGTAGGGCCCTCATTGGCACTTTCTCCATTTCATAGGCCATATGGTTCATCGAAGGCCTTCCCTAGTGACCTCCCATCTATAATACTTGTTTATCTTTGAATGAAACATTTAATGATGATGCTCTTCCTGTTTGCAGAGCTTTTCATGAATGCCTTGCCTCTTTAAAGACATACAACACAATTAATCGTGCACCCAATGTCTCTCGATTATGAACACCTCGTCTCTTCACGACAGTCTGTGATGCTTTCTTGCTAACAAACTCTCATTCACAGAAGCTCTCGCCCTTTGCATTTTGTGTTCCAGTTAGGATGCTGCTCATGAGCTACATTGATGCCTTCACTCTTGCTCCTTCATCGTCTTTTGTCTTATCACTTTATTCCTACGCAAGCTCCTAAATTTCATAAGATCGAAAAGGAAACTTGATAAAGATAAACACTTGTTCAAGCGAATAAAGAGCAGTTTCCATCTTGATTCAACCCTAAGGTTATGAAATTAGGTTCAGACCTGGTTCAAATCCATTTCTGAAGGTCGTTCCTTACTCTATGATGTGTCTAAAAGATGGTCCTATTGTGGGGTAACTTTATCCAACATGAAACGAGTTTAATATCATGTAACACATATTAGGTGTAGATTAGTCTTGCCGTTTCATATCGAGTATAGGTTCCATTCATGTTTATTTAAAGTCACTTTTGTTTATTATTTTATTTTATTTGTTGTATTATTTAACATAAAAGATAAATATTTTTTGCCTTAAAAAATTATTTTTATTTGCGTTGGAATTTTCAGAATAAAGTGATGTTAGTATGTGGGACAATATAGGTTAGTCCAGGACAATAATAGTCCTCAACTAGGGTTGGTGTGCTTGTGAGTAATCAAATGGTGGAACACTACTTTATGATGAATTAATGATCGTTAGCAGTGCCAGTTAGTGGCAGGTTAGTGACCGCTACTGGTAGTTACACCGATTGTGATAGTTACTGATTAAAAATCACTCCATAAATATGTTTAAATTGTTTTGAGTATTTTTAAAAATAAATTGAGTTCTGAATTTAAAAATAAAAAGAATAAAATAATTTAAAAAGATAACTTAAATAAATATGTTTTTTTTTAATAAAAGAAAAATTTAGTGATCTTGGACCTTCAACATGTGCTGATATGTATGGTCGTTTTCATCCAATCCTTCTTGGTCGGATACCGTTTGGATTAAACTTAATGTTTTTTCTTTGTAGATTAGCCTCCCTGCCACACTCGTTCAGGCGTACATTAAGCGTGCGCAAGTGAATTTGTATTGCAAACGGCCTTCTTTTCAAAAACTTGCTAAGATTAATCTGCTATTGGGAGCAAGCTTCTATCCTCTACAGTAAGTTAATAACTCGACAGGCATCAGAAAGTGTCTCATGCAACTTCTATGAATGGAGTTATGATGCTAGAAAATGCCCATCTTCTCTCAAAGAAGCCCTTCTTTCGTAAGCCATTTCCCTTAATACTCATAGTGAAACATCAACCTCAATTCAATTGTCAGGTTCAACCTGTATGACATACAATTTTGTAGTTTAGTGCAAACCTCTGATTTGCTCAGCAAGGTAATTCTTGAGATGGGGTTTTAAAAGACTTTTTATTCTTGAGTTTGTTCCAAGGTAAATTTCTCAAGGTTAAACTTCCTGAAAGATATCTTTGTAGATTTTATCTGGTTTTTAATTCACAGATCACATTAGAAAATTTGTCTTGTCTATTGTGAATTAAATTGTTGCAAGATTGTGATTTTAATTTGAACTTTAATTTGGACATTTTTTGTGAACCTTGGTTTCGGTATTCGATTCAATTTGGGAATTGTGGCTCGATTGTGGTTATGAATCTGTGATTCAAATTAAGTTCAAAACCTTCCCTTTTTTTTTGCTTTGATATGTCATCCCATGAAAACTCTTACTTCTGTCTCAAATCCGCAGTAGTCCTGCATATGTTCCCCGTTTTTTTTTTTCTCTGTTTGCAAGCCCTCATGTTAAATACCATCATTATTTATGTTATCATAGAGCTCCCTCACTCTTAATCTACACGGCGTTCAAATCCTTTGATGCAGTCTCCGCTTCTCTCAGTATGGTCGCTAGATAGCATTGACTGCGTGAATCCGTAACTATCACGAGACTCAAGAACGTTCCTCTTATTCGACAACATAATTCACATCATGAACACCGTCTCCTTCACACAGTGCAAAGGTTTATGCTAAAGCCAACAAGCTATCATGCCACTCCTATTCTCCTTTACCAAACATTGAAGTCAAGATTTGAAACTCAATTGGATGTACGGTTTGGACAATTTCCTGCATCTCGTAAATACATTTACGTGAACACTTCTCGCTACAAGGTCTTTGAATCCTATAAATTATGCATCCCCAAGCCATCATTGAGTATCCTCTGCTCGCTTCACATAGTGTCGTTACACGTGAATGAGATTCAAATTTTGGTTTGAATTATCACTTAAATCAGATTCAATTGTTTGACAATTTTAGTCTCTAAATTCAGGTAATTATTTCTAAAATATTATTAGACTTGTCCTGCAATTGTGGATATGAGTTTATCGAAATAGATAACTTTTATTTTTATTGATCTTCTACAGAGTTGAAACACGAAGATGATATGTTGTTATTGAATGCACATTAGTCATCATAATCAAGTTTTATTCTATTTGTTCTCTTGAAAAATGTGCAGCTTTATGTAGGACAGTTTTGCATTTTTTTTAGAGGGCTTGTAAATGTTGTTGTTGGTGAAAGCAGCGCTAGAAAGTAATTTCCGTAGTGATAAACTATTTTACTTAAAGGATATGAAAGAATTGTGGCCAATAAAAATTGGTGTATTATATTTCTGAAAAAATATAAATAGTAAAAAACTTGTTCCAAACGAAGCCTTGGTCTCAAACGAAGCATGGTTGTCTCACTTCTTATAACCCTAAACTATGTTTTCCTATGCGATTTTCTCCTTTAAGAATTAGTTATTCTCTAGCATTTTTTGCTGTGGTAGTTAGAGGAGAACCTGCACAAGCAAGCAAAATCGAAGACAGGTAGATTTTTGCTCAAGTATAAATCTAGAATTGTCTATGTTAATGTTCTTAGTGTGAATAACATAGCACTAACTTAATATATGTTGCTATTAATCATTCTATACATAGGCGGATGCCCGCCTCTTTTTTAGGGTTGGAAAGCTAGGTATATATAAATATAAATTAAAAACATATGGCTATTCATTGTCATAGCAACAATTCAAAGGCAAAGTATGAATTTCATTATATTGATTTTTAAAATTAGAAAAGAAAATGACAGTAAGTTTGCATTTTGCTGATAATGTTTGCAATATGGACTTCATTCGTAATAGACTCAAATACTTCTTTTGTCATAGTATGCAGCTTAGAGCAGTCCTTAAGCCAAACATGTACCCATTTGCTACGAAGTCGATGCTTAATGAGTCTGTCATTACAGCAAATGCTCTCTCCACGTAGTAGTACAACTGGTTAGTCAGTGCCAAATAATAGAGTTCTAACCAAGGATAAGCGAACATGTTTTTGATCATTTACGATCTGCTTGGCTATAGCATGCAATGTTAGTTAAAGGATTGTAACTCTCGTAGTACGGCATATCGAACAATAGTAAGTAGATAGGCTGATGCTCGAAGAAGACACAAGATGATATCAATCATAGAGAAGAATCTGCGGGATATTAATTTTGCAAGACAAAATTTTTTCCTTATCTAAGAAGAAATAATATTACTCGGATTTAGATCCATGGTGCACACAAAAGTAGAACTCGGTGCTACTTTATTGAAATCTGGTTATTCAATATCCTAAAAGTTGCATATCAAGTAACTGCATAGAATATATCTGACTCGATAATCTAATGATGAAAGTTTATAATTTCTTCACATATTCGTACAGACATCCACGACCTTAAATTTAGAATTCATGATTTGAAACTTCCAAAGTTTCAAAAGCATTACATAACTTTGACACTTCCTTCAGAGTTAAACACATCCAGTTTCTTTCATCATTTACAGTTCGTTGCTTGGCATTTGTACAATTTATTACATTATAATATCTTTGATCCTTTTTTATAATTGCTTGTGATATTCAATGTTGTTCCTAAAATCTATCATAAAATGCAGTTCAGCACAAAGTCAAAAGTATCCATGATCAATTGTTGTATTAAAACTCAGCTTGCAACGATTGTGATAATTTGTAGTACATCTTCCTTTCACAATTTCTAGCACTTCAGATGATAGCATAAGCATAGTGATTTTTGTAGACTATTCTATAGTTGGCAATGCAATTCAGCGGATTTCACCAGAACGTGCATAATGTGGTTCTTGGTTCAAAGCCTCGACCACCACTTACGTTCCACTGCTTAAATAAAAGTATTTTATACATGAATTATATTTATGTATCATTCTCTTGATGAAGCTCCAACAGTGTTTACCAATTCTTAAGTCGATATCAAATAATTAGTTTATCTTGCGCAATATTTTTTTTGGCAAGAGCCACTAAACAATGTGTTGATGTTGCAAACAATGAAAGATAGAATGCTTGTAGATTTCCTTTTTAGAATGAGTGCTTTCAAGATCATTGAGCTCCCTCACATATTTGATGATGCTCCATCATAATATTTTCCTCATATTCCTATTAAACTTCGAATGTTTTGCAACAATAACTTCAACTGCTGCTGTGGGTGTATTGCATTGTTGATAGTAACTGAGTAAACCTATAAGCTCTCATTATCTTGGCCCAACCTTATCTACTATTTCACTGTAAAAGCGTAAATGTTTCTTTGTAAGGACACATCGGAGAATTCATCACTAGAATGGGTTTAAGTGGAAGTAACCAACTACATGTCATGATTGAAAGCATAGGCTCAGTAAGCAATAGAGCACATAATCTCTTTTTTGGACTTTTAGTGCAATCAATTTTAGCTGTAAACTACTACGGTCTCCACCGTCTTGGGGAAAGTATAGGCTTGCTTGTGAGGCTGTAAATAAGTAGCAATTATAAAAAGAAAAAGTGAGCAGCATCTTTTTGTCAAGCAGATGTTATTTATATTAAATCAGGAAATTCTTCAACCATTTGAGTTCTTTTTTTTTTTTGAAAAAAAAATCATACGGCAGTATTTCCTAGCATTTTTTTTGAGGGAAGACATGATTTTTTGGTTGGCATGCGAATGGCCTGGTCAACATTATGATGCTCTACGAACTTTATACGGCTCATTCACATTATATACTCATATTGATGGTGAGGCAGGTCAGCTCGTAAGATGTGTTAACTGATCAATTTCGACACGTACGTTTTTCGCTTCAAGAATCCTTCTTTTCCTAGTAAAACAAGTAATGAATAAAATGATTGGGTGAATAATGTAGAATGACTCTTCTTATTCTATATCAGCAGTATGAGGTCCTATATTTGGCTAAAAAAGTAACTTCATGGACAATATATATATAGAAAAAGACATTAAAAAAGTGATTCCTTTGCTTTGTATATGAATTAGAACTACTTAAACAATATGGTTTAGCTAGAGTAAATAATAAAAAACTTTATAGTGATGAAGATTAACTATTCTAATTGATTTTAACCAGCTTAGAAATTTAATCTGAATCAATTTATTGATTTTTGTTAAAGCACTTCTAAATTAGAGTATCAGTAATTCAAGGTCTTGTCCATCACTTGTGTTTGGTATAGTTATTATGTATTGCTCAGCTTAGCTCTGATTGGTGACAAGTTGAACATTCATTAAGTCTTGTTGAATCTTGATAGCTGAGAAGAAATTTTCAATATGAAATATATATATGAAAATGGAAAACTATGATTGCGACAACGGACTTCTTCCCATGATGTTTGGCTCATAAAAGTATGACATCGATCAGATTCATCGCACAATTCACAGTCAGCATACATCTTCTTGTTCGATCATTTTCCTACTCTCCAAATGAAGAATAAGATTACTCGACTTTAATTTAATCTTCATGAATGACTAAATTAAACCTAAAAAAATCAGGAAAGAGCAAGGATTGACTTGCAGAGATAGGATGAAAGGTCTTAAGTTTGAAATGCTCCCAGATTTTCAAAACTCGTTAGAGAAGTGCGATCTGCTAAGTAATGTCAATATTTAAGTACCTTTAATACCAGTTAATCAGAGTTGTTTGCCCGTAGCCTAATCAAAGGCGCTGATTTCATGATGGGATGGGAAGGAATTAATAATGCCTAGCATAAAGGTGAGATGAATTATAAATCTACATAAATAAGTCATTCAATAGGAAAAAGAATTTAAAAAAGATTCCATTTCGAATTCAGACTGCCATCCACAAAAAAAGATAGGGAAATTGTTGGAGTCCTTTGATCGTCGTGATCTCCATTGACGATGTAAGAGCGGCCTTGCGGGTCTGCGGTCTGATCTCGACAGTACGAACTAAGGAAGACGATAAGTCAAGAAGATGCGGAGTTTAAGCGCTGGAGGAATAAAGCTAGCAGGAGGAACGTCGAGGTGAATGCTTGCTGATTGTGGCGTTACGATAAGTCTGTGCTTGGGGATCTGGCTGAGACGTCCAAGCGAAATGCCGTGCCGCGGGATTTTGCGGAAATTAGAGAGGAGTGGCGGATGGGAATAGCAAACAGTGGGCAGGAATAGGGTGAATAATCGATTTTTTAGAGTGGGGCAAAGTACGAAATGTAACCTCATATATATATGATATATATATTTGAGGGTGAGCGTACATTTGCTCCGGATATGATTTGGCCACATTAAACGGAGGCCTTCCAATGACCCTGTTAGGAAACTTGAGGTATTATATTTGACTTATGTTAAGAAAGGTAGTGGCAAACCTAAAAAGACTTGGTTAGAAAATATTAGAAATGATCTTTCTTTATTAGATTTAAATAAGAATTTGACTTTTAACATGACACAATGGCAAAAAAGGATTTATATAGCCGACCCCACGTAGTGGAACAAAGGCTTGATGTTATTATTGTTGTGAGTTCTTGTTTTATTTGAGATGGTTAAAATTGGATTTAATTAATGTTCTTTAATCATTTTAGTTTAATAGTTTAATTTTATTTAAGAATTTTATTAGCCTTTTATTTTGCTTATTTAATTTAATTCATTTAGAGTTATTGCGGGCTAGAATATATGCGGCGATAAAGTTTTAATTATACGTCGTAGCTTTGCACGAATATCCAGCTCACACACAGAGAACACAAAATTTTTTACGTGGAAAACTCTTGAAAGGGGACAAACCACGGGGCCTAACCCAGTTGAAAATGATTCCACTAGAATTTGTTTCGATTACAATGGACTGACTCGTCTCCTAGAACGATCAGATTACACGTAACAATTGTACAATAGAAGTTTGGGTGTCAGGTGATGGTCGATCTAGTAGGACTTCGGGCCTCAGATGATGGCCGGGCAGAACTCCAAGCCTTAGGTAATGATCTGGCAAGGCGAAGGGCCTCAAGTGGAGATCTAGCAGAGGTGAGGGCCTCTAGAGGTGGTCCGACAAAGGTGAGGTCCTTCGGCGGTGGTCAGGCAAAGGTGAGGGCATCTGGCAGTGGTCCGACGAAGGTGAGGGCCTTCGGCGGTGGTCCGGCGAAGGTGAGGGCCTCAGGTGGTGATCCGATGAAGGTGAGGGCCTCCGGCGGTGGTGCGGAGAAGGTGAGGGCCTCAGGTGGTGGTCAGACAAAGCTCTGGCGAAGGTGAGGGCCTCAGGTGGTGGTCAGACAAAGCTCTGGCGAAGGTGAGGGTCTCAGGTGGTGCGAAGGTGAGGGCCTTAGGTGGTGGTCCGGCGAAGCTCCAACGGTGGTCTAGCGAGGCTCCGGTGGTGGTCCGGCGAGGCTCCGGCGGTGGTCCAGTGAGATTCCGATAGTGGACCAGTGGTGGTCCGGCGAAACTCTGGTGGTGGTCGAGGAGGAGCTTCTTCCTTCTATCTTCTCTTTTTATATTCTTCTCTCTCTTTCTTGGTTCCCCTTTCAAGAGAAACGAGGGGTCTATTTATAGATTTTTGGAGTGGTATGGCTCGTAAATAGGTAAGAGATCAAGGATAAATGTGGAGTGGTTTGATGGACGGTCGATATTGAATCCCTTGATCATGGGCCGTTCGTCAGGCATTTGGAGGCCTTAATGATTTTGGAATTCAGTGATCTTAGGCTCGTTGGATTCGTCTCGTTGAGCCGCTCGATTTAAATATATGGTCGTCATATTTGAAAACCGTTTGGTAACTCAAACAGTGGTATGAAGCTTTCAACAGCGCTTCGGGTCCTTGATTTGGGCTCATTTGTGCTCGGATTGAGTCGAATTTGGTGTCGTTGGGTTCGTATTTCCGAGATGCTCAGTTTGACTATAAGTTTGCTAAAATCGAAGTTCAGGTGATCCCGGATTTAATTTTTGAAGTTGCTGGCTTGCTTTTGCCTCGAGATTAGTGCTCGATCAAGATAATTTTTTGATGACATATCAAGTTTACAATTTCTCTTTGTATTTGGTTTATCATTCCCTAACAATAACACATATACACAATGTATTTAATTATATTGAGGGCAATTGTCTAAAATCTATAGTATTTTAATATTTTTAGGGGGGACAATTGCCTAAAAATTTTTATAATAAAGATTAAAAATCACTTAAATAAGAGTATAATAATTTATTTTTAGGGGTTGCCCCCTAGCCCCAAACGGGTTTCGCCCATGCAACCAAGGAAACTATTTAATTAAAAAGCAAAAAATGATTAATTTAATTTAGAAATGGCAATAATTGTTATGATAATGATTAGACGTCTGCTTGTGTCATTCCTTACGTCAACGCGTAGCAAAAAGAAATAAAATAACCCCATGTCGTGGGCATGCAATCATTGAAATAATCTTATCGTACAAGAGATTCTCACATAAAATTATGAAAAAATATCGGATGAGAATATTCTGATCATATTTTTTATAAAGAATAATTTAAAATATTTTTAGATAAATATGATATAAATTAATTATATGTTGTGCTGATCTTAAAATTCAAGTAAGAATTTTAAAATTTATCATTTTTTTTTTGTTTGGAGAAAGATATCTTAATATAAAATTTTACATGTGCATCTGCATGCATATGCCTCCTTCCATTTACTGTTGCCATTCCAACGCGCATGAGCTCTGCTAGGGTTTTACCCTCTCGCCGCCACTGAGTTGTTCCTCCCGCCCTTGCGCGGGAAGGGGGGTTTTCTGGTCCTCCCCTTCCCCTCTCCATGGCTTCTTCCTCGTATCTTACGAATTTCCCTCCGATACCTGGATCCCTCCCCCCTTCTTCTCTGGCTCCTGTCCTTCCGGTTGAACTGAACTTTGTTTCCAACCTTACTAAAGAGGATCCTGTTGCTGGTCAGTTTTACCTTGCGTTCGTCCCACCTTCTACAAAGGTTCCGTTCTCTGCGGATGAGCTCGCTTTAGGAGTTCCTGATTGGGGCTCTTCCCTTGTTGGTTACTCTATCGGGCCAAGACCGACTTACCTTAGTTTGTTAAATGCTGTCAAGAGGGCCTGGAATCCTAAAGGATCGGTGGAGCTTCTTTCACTTAAAGATGGTTTCTTCCTCTTCAAATTTTCTGCTCCGGAGGATTACCAGACTGCATGGGCCGGGGGACCGTGGTTTTTCTTTGGTCGGCCGTTCATTCTGCAATAATGGTCGCCGAAATTCAAGCCCAAGCGAGATGAGTTTTCCTCTATCCCTATTTGGATTAAAATTGTGGATTTACCTTTAGCGGTGTGGAATCCGAATGGTATCTCTAAAATTGCAAGCTTTATTGGCCGTCCCCTTGCTGTTGATGCGCTAACTGCATGGAAAACTCGACTTACTTACGCCAGAGTGTGTGTTCTTGTTTCTGGCAACTCCCCCTTACCGGAAGAAATCCCTGTTTGTCTTGATGGGGACGATGTTTCTTTAAAAGTCATATATGACTGGAAGCCCACGCCTTGTACTTGGTGTGGTTCCATTGTGCATCCCTCCTCTTTATGCCATGTTAATCCACAACCTAAAACTACTGTCCCTCAATCTCGTGGTAGAAGCTCCTCCCGTGCAAGGATTTCTCGACCTCCCATCCCTTCTCCTAGCACCATGGCTCTTCTGCCTTCCCCTGCCCCTACCGGTTCCACTATTCCTCCCCCGACCACCTTACCTCCACCTCCTTCATCAACACCCATTGTCCCACCATCAATACCTATTGCTCCTCCGACCACCTTACCTCCACCATCATCCTTACCTCCACCTGTCACCTTACCCATTGTCACACCTCCTACACCATCATCCTTAACTCCACCTGCCACCTTACCCCCTCCTTCCACTGCTTCTCACATTCCTTCTTCTATCATTGATGTGCCTCAATCGGCGCTGTTGGTTGCTCAGCCGAAGGAACCTCTCCCTAATCTCAACTCTCCCATGGATTCTTTGTCCTCCTCTGACTACCCTCCACACTCCCCTCACCACCACCTTGCTGTCTCTTCTCCTTCTCCTCCGTCCCATGAACCTCACCCGACTGCCTCTGGTTTTATTTGTGCAGATCCCCCTATCTCCTCCCCCAACCGTTTTGCTATTCTGCAACCCGAAGAGGATCCTCCTGATGATTCTGCTTCTACCTCGGTTGCCCCTCCTAAAATTCCTCCTAAGCCTCCCACCAATCCTCCTGGACCCAAAGGACCCAAAGGCAAGAGTGCGAAGAAGACTCGCTCATCCAAAAACTAATGTCTTTTTGCCCTATTGGTTGCTGGAACGTCAGAGGTTTCAACTCCCCTGATAAAGTTCTAGCCTGCAAAAATCTCGTCACTTCTTTTCATCTTGATTTGATCTGTATTTTGGAAGCCAATGTTCCCCTTTCTTCCATGACTGATTCTAGGTTTGTTAACTCCCACATGCTGTTCTCTCTTGAGGAGAGTTGCAATAACTTCCATTGCTCCTCTCCTGGGCGTATTTGGATTAAATGGAATCCGACGGTCATTTCTTTTGCTCCCTCTCTCTTCTCTTCGCAGCTCATTCACGACACTCTCTCTTACGGTTCCCTTCCCCCGATCCTTTTGTCTGTTGTTTATGCGGCTAACATTTATGCCGAAAGGGCCTCCCTTTGGCAGCAGCTTCTGAATTCAGCTACCAATATTTCGGCTCCTTGGATCATTCTCGGGGACTTTAATTGTTGTATATTTCCGGAAGAAAAGGCTGGTGGGAGGGTCCTTCACCATAGCCGACTGGATGAGATGAACAGCTGGATTTTTAATACTGGTGTGTTTGAATTGCCCTCCTCTGGGTTCTTCTACACTTGGTTTAATCAAAGAGTGGATGATCCTATCCACATTAAATTGGATAGAATTATGGTTAATGCTGCTTGGCTTGATTTATTTCCTTACTCTTTTTATAAAGTGGAAGGCCCCTCTTGTTCAGATCACTCGCCCTTGGTTCTTCTTCAGGGCAATGCTTCTAATCATACTTCTAGGTTTCAATTCAAGAACTATTTGCTTAATCTTAATGGCTTTTGGGATGGCTTGACTACTGTTTTTGCTTCTCATAATTTGGGTAGTCCCATTTCTGCTTTTTACTCAAAGCTTCATACATTAAAGGATTTTATTAAGAAGAGCAAGTGGTCCAATGCCTCCTTTCTCTGTAGTAGAATTAAGGAGGTTCAGCAATTGCATGGCTTTTATCTTGAACATATTCAGAAGGATCCCTTAAACATTAATCTTAATGTTGCATTGAAAGATATTAACAACTCTTTGGATTCTCTCCAAAAGGCTTAGAGTGATTGGGTGATTCAAAGGGCCAAAGCTAACTGGCTTTCTAAAGGGGAAGATGATCTGGGCTTCCTTTATGCTAGAATTTCTTCTAGAAAAGCTTATAACAAAATTAGGGAGCTTCAAACTGATGAGGGCTCTTTTTCCAACATTTCTGACATTGCCAATGCTGCCATTCAACACTTTAAAAACCTCTACAATACCCCAAAGCCTGATAACTCTCAAACCATTCCCATTCCTATTGGTGCCACTATTCCCCCTTCTCATATTGCTCCCCTTATTGCTCCGGTTACTGATTCTGAGATTAAGGAGGTGGTCTTTGCTGGCTCTACTTCTAAGGCCCCAGGACCTGATGGAATCACCTTTGAATTTTATAAGCACACCTGGGATATTATTGGGGATCAGGTGTGTAAAGCTATTAAAGGTTTTTTTGTCACGGGTGTTCTTCCTAAATGTGCCAAAGCCACTGCCATTGCCCTCATCCCTAAAGGAACTCATGCTTCAAACATCTCCGATTACCGCCCCATCTCTCTTTGCAATGTCTTTTATAAGATCATTGCCAAAATTATTGCTAATAGGATGAGAGATGTCATGCCTTTCATTATCCATAAGAGTCAAGTTGGCTTTATTAAGGATAGAATCTCTACTGAAAATGTTATCCTGGCTGGAGAGATTCTTAATGGTTTTAATGCTGCTAATGCTAGGGAGAAATTTTTCTGTGCTAAATTGGATATCAAGAAAGCTTTCGATACTGTTTCTCGTGATTTCCTTATATCACGGCTTATTCTAAAGGCTTTCCTCCACTTTTTGTGAAATGGATTAAGGGGTGCATTGAAGATGTGTTCTTTTCGGTTTGCATCAATGGTTCTTTGGAGGGGTTTTTTCACTCTACTTCTGGCTTGAGACAAGGGTGCCCATTATCTCCTCTCCTTTTCTCCGTGGTTATGGATGCCTTCTCTTGTGGGATTGATGTCAGTAATTTTGAAGTGATCTCTTGTGGAAATACTTCGGTGAAGCACCTACTTTATGCAGATGACATTCTGGTGTTTGGAAAGGCCTCTATTTCTAATGCTGACATGCTTAATGAGGCTCTTTCCATTTTTGCTGATCATTCGGGCTTGAAGGTTAACAATGCAAAATGTTCTATTATGTTCTCTTATAACACTTCTCAAGCCAGGTCCATTACTTCCCTGCTCGGGTTCTCGCATTTTGAGAATTCTTTTACATATCTTGGCCTACCCATTTCCACTAAAAACCTTAAAAATACTCACTTCCAACCACTTCTGAGTAAGCTTGCTTCTCTACTTGCTGGTTGGAAAGTCAAATTCTTGTCTTTTGCAGGTAGAATTCAATTTCTTAAGTTTACCATCTTCAACACTATCGCTTATTGGATAAGAGGCTCCATTTTACCAAAATTAATTTCCAAGCAGATTGATAAACTTTGTTCTAAGTTTCTTTTCCATGGTTCGGTGGCTGCTAAGAAACTACATCTGGTTTCTTGGAAGAAAACCAGCACCCCTAAGTGTTGTGGTGGCCTTGGCCTACCATCCATTAACTCACTGCAGTTTGCTCATGGGGTCTCTTTTTTATGGAGATATTATAATTTTGACACTATTGTTGGGGATTGGCTTAGAGCTAAGTATTCTTCCCCATATAAGCCTTTGCTTGTGAGAGCCTCTAAATTCTGGAAATTTATCTCATCCACTGCCTCCAAGGTCAAAGGAGACTTGGCCTTTCATGTCTCATCCATTAACTGCAATTTGTCTATGCTATGGGACCCTTGGTGTGCTGGTTTTGCTGTTTCTGAACTGTCTCAAGGACACTTGCTGAATAATTATACTGTGAAGGAATTTATTTCTGATGGGAGATGGTCTTTTTCTAATTGGTCTGCTTTCCCTCTTTTGAATCGTATTACTTATGTTCCTATTTTGAATGGACCGATCCATGCTGTTACGTGGATTGGCTCCTCTAATCCGGTTTTTAAGACCTTTTACATGAAATTTTATTCTGACTTAGAAACGGTTCATTGGTACAAATTTGTGTGGCACAAGAATACAGCTTTAAGGCATTCCGCTTATGTGTGGCTGACCCTTCTTGATGGTTTAAAAACTGCAGATATACTTGCTAAAAGGAATATTGTTATTAATCCGGTTTGCCCATTATGCCGGAAGGAGGCGGAAAGTATTGTACATTGTTTTTTTCAATGTGCCCATACTTTTGCTGTGATCTCTTCTCTTATTCCCCTGTTCCGGAACTTTTTGCTGCCTCCCACCCTTCTCCAGCTTTTTGATTTCATTGATGGGAATAGGAGGCTTCACAACTTTGAGAAGGAGTTCTGTTACTTTGTTATTTGTTGCACTGTCTATTATCTTTGGAGGGATAGAAACACTTTGAGATTTACTGCTTCTAAGAATACGGTTCAGGATTCTATTAGGAGGATTATTCATGCTATCAAAGTTAAGACCTTCAATTGGAAGAGAATTGAGTTGCTTAAAGTGGCCTTTCCCAGCTGTTTTTAGGCCTGCGGCTTTCGATTGGCTCTCTTGGATTTTTTATATTTCTGATATTTTTGAGGGGAATTTGCTCCCCTTATGCCGGACGATGATGTGCAGGGCTAACATTGCCGGGTTGCCTCGTTTTGTTCTCTGCCTTTGGATGGCCAAGTCAGATCTTCTTTATGGAGGTTGCCGCACGTGGTGCTTATTCTTGGTATGGTTTTGGTTGTGTGACAACCAGGGAATTCTGGTTCCCTTGGAAGGTCTGGATTTGCTTTTCTACTGGCTGGTTTACTTCTTTCAGATAAGCGCTTTATTGATTCTTACCTGGCAACCAAGGTTTGAGTGGTAATATTTTGCTGAGCTGATGCATGATGCTATTGGCTGCTTTGTTTTGCCCCTTTTTCCTGAGTCCGCGCTTTTTTGCCCAGCTTTTCTCTTAGCTGGTTTTGCTTAGTTTACTCTTTGTATTGTTTTGGGTTTTCTTTTCTCTTCTTCCAGTTCTTTTTCCTGGAAGGGAGCCCTCTTGTAATCCTTTGTTTTTAATATACGGGCTATGCCCCAAAATTCACCCAAAAAAAAAAAATATAAAATTTTACCTAATTATAATATGATGGAATTAAAAGTTGATAGATTATTATTAAATCAATACAATTAGGTAAATATAATAATTTTAATGTCCAATTAAAATATTTTGACATATTTTTTCATATTATTCTCCTTAAAAAATTAAAATTAAAAACTTCTTAGAATAAAAAAATTAAATTAATCCCCACCAATTTTTCGCATGTCCTAATCCAAGTCTTAAAAATACTCTAAAATTATAGTAAATAGTGTGTAATAAACTAATGAAAAATTTATATACTTATATATGCCCTCCTCACTCGTTTATCCATCCACTGCTGGTCCTCTTGATACTTGTGAGTGTGATTGTGTAACTCAACTGCAATGGATTGTATTCTCTATAAAACATCTCCTTTTGTAATATACTTATGTTAACATGTATAACCAAAGAAATTATTAAAATATGTTAAACCTCTTATCAATCATCATCTGTGCTCAGTGTTTGGAACTAAGCCCTAGTATGGAGGGAGCTATCCAGGCCCCCAATGTTAGATAAATATTCTGTCTGCTCTAATCCATCCTCTTTGTATGATTTGTGCTGACCCAAGTACTACTGAGCTCAACCCATCACACTCTCCAATCCAAAGCGATCGCTCGCCTGTCCTTATCGTATGAACATGTCTAGCAGTAGAGTTGCTTCGTATTTCTCAAAATTTATTCTAATTTGAGTACCATGCTTAAGCAACCAATAGAAATATCGTTGTATATAACAAATTAAAAAAAAAAAATCTTTTTTGTTAGCTAAATAAAATATGGACATATGTTAACAATATTGTAATTTACTAACCTCAAACTTTCTGAACCACATGTCGCACACTTTCTTCAGGATTTTCTTCGAAGAGACATATGGAGCACCAAACCTACTATGTATGATATTATATATCTTATTTGTGAGCTTCTTTGATTAATAAAACTTGCATAAATTATTTAGGTGAAAAATATTATTTCTTAACTATATGCATAATATAAAACATACACATTTATGTATGCATCACCCTTGGGTTGAATCAGTATGCGCTCATCTATAGTTGATGCGTCAGTTTGCATGGAAGGTCTAGTTGTAGAGGGCTGAGAGGGTGTTGTGTAGTAAAATGGAGGAACATGCATGGGTAGGGATAAGTAGTAGGTGTTGACCTCATTATTCAAGGTCAATTTTCTCAGAATCAACTCTAGCACTAAGTCTTCGTAGTCTAGTATAGATGTTATTCCTTTAGGACTCCCCTTAGGTGGATACCTAGTGACGTAGCATCGACTCGACTTTCCAACTCGACCTCATGATATGATCCAAAATAAACTCGAATAAACTTGTCTCAAACCCATTACTTTATATTTAACTTTACGAAGTAAATTGACATGAAACAAAATCAAATTAACTCGAGTCGAGTCAATTTAAATAGCCCCGATTAACCCGAATTCATGTTATCAAAGATAGAGAATATTTTATATGAAAAATCTAGTGAATGATAAAATATTGGCTTTGCATTTAATTCAATCAATCATTTTGTGAGGTGTTGTAATAAGTTTTATTTCATGGTTTGAAGTGGTATATGTTTTCTTCACAAGAGAAAGTTTAGTGATAGTAAGAGGTTTCAATCCTTCTAGATACGCCATCTTATTTGATGAACCCTATCTATTTTGGCATTTATGAAAGCATTCTAACAATGAAATGTGGTATTAACATCGATCTTTAGCCAATGATATTGCATTCATTGTTCTATTTTGGTATTATATTTATGAACTCAATGTGCACAGTGTTGAACTTTTTTTTTATGATGAATTATGTAATGATGAAGTATTCTCTTGGGGAGTTTATAGGTTCAATTATGCTCTAATAATTTATAATTAGTAACAGATTTGAAGAGCCCTCGTGCCTACCAGTGTTTTGATAATGTATAGAATATGTGTTTTAAAAAAAAAAAACAAAAGGGAATTGTATGTATTTTGGAAAATAAGAAAGATGTGCGTGTGTTGGAAAGTAAAATATGTTAGAAAGCAAGATGAAATGAGTGCATGATTCGGAAAGTTGATGTGTGTTTCTTTGGAAAAATGAAAAGTGTATGGTTAAAAGAAAAGTGTAGAGTGTGATTTTGGAAAGCGTGAAGTGTGTAATTGTGAAAAGTAAAATGTTTGTTTTGTGAAAATATGTGTGTTGAAGGTGGAAATCGTGTGTTGGAAAGGTGAAATTGTTATGTGAAAGATAATGTGTATTGTATGCATCTTTTGGAAAGTGAAAGGATTGGATTGAGAAGTGACTTGTGTGTGTATAAGTTGAAAGATAGTGTGTATCTCATTTGAAAAATTTTGGGAAGTAAAGTATTGTTTATATTGAAAGTTGAGATGTGTTAAAAGTGCTTTGAAAGATGAAAGGTGGAGTGTATATGTGTATATAAAAGTATTTTGTGCGTGAGTGAAGTGTACATGAGTTGAAAAAGTGAAATTAAAGTGTGTGTGTGTGTGTGTGTGTATGTTGGAAAGTGAAATAATTTACATGTATTGAAAGGAGGAATGTCTAAATGTATAATAGTGAAGTGTATGGAGTGTTGAAGTGAATTGTGTGTGTGTGTATATGTTTTAAGGGAGAATTTGTGTGTGTTAAATGGTGCATTGAATATTGAAGTGTATAAAGTATTTTGAAAAGGAAAAGTGTTTTGAAAAGCGTTTGTGTTAAAAGAGAAATATTTTAAAAAGTGATTGTGTTGGAAAATGGGATGTTTTGAAAAGTGCCTGTATTGAAAGCGAATTGTGAGATTTTGGAAAGATGAAAGGTGTATGTTTTGAAAAATGAATTGTGTTTTTCTTTGGAAGGTGACGTGTGTAAGTGTTAAAAGTAAAGTGCGTAATTTTGTGAGAAAGGTGTATGTTGGAAAACAAAGAATGGTAAAAAGTTGTTTGAATTAAGTTGTGTGTGTGTGGAAAAATGATTTGTTTTGGAGGGTGGCATGCGTATTTCTTGAAAGGTAAAGTGTGTGAAAATGAAAAGAAAGGGTTGAATTGTGAGAAATAAAGTGTGTGTATGTAAATTTTTTTTTTAAAGTGGGTGATTGTTGAAGATTGAGGTGTTTTGAGAGATAAGGTGTGAGTGTTGGAGAGTGGTTTAGTTAGGTGTTCATTAAAAAATAAAAGTGTTGAAAATCAATGCCTCTCTCTCTACCCCTCTTTTTCTCCCCCTTTCTTGTGCCTAGGGATAAATGTTGGAAAAGTATAAAGTATGCTTTCAAAAAGGAAAAGTTCTAAAATCAAAGTCAACAAATCAGTGTTCAAGCCTTAAGAAAGGTAAATTTTTTATAGAAAATTTTAATTAATTCATTATTAATTATTAAATGTGCTTCTAATACATGTTTTCTCTTCTTTATCTGCATGAATTGCAATGAATAGTACCGGTCTAGTGAACAGAAGGATAAGGGACTAAAGGCGTCAGTCGCCTCCATCCAACCGGGTGGAGTTGCTACGGGTGGAACCACCGGGTCGTAACCCTTGGTGACTATATATATTCTAAAACTTAAAAAGCCCCTAGGAGGCCCTTGATGTGGTTTGTGCGAACCCTTCCCCTTTAGGTCCCTGTAGTAACTTCAATTTTATTAGGATTATTTTTATTTTATTTTAGATCCTTAAACCCCTTTACACATGCGCAATGTCCTAAGGGTGAGCAATAATAAACTTTTTCATCCCATATAACATTAGTGATATTTAATGATAAAAATTAAGGACGGAGTCTTAGAAAACTTAGACTTATGAAGCATACATATTTTATGGTAGAAACACATAACATAGAAAATTTAATGACACCTTATTTTAGAATGAATATTAATATCCTTAACCTAAATACAATCAACTCTAAATAATAATCAAATAATCATTAAAATTCTCTCTTAAGAATTAAACAATAATTTTGACCAATATAAACTAAACTTATAAAAATAATAAATAACATATATTTGTTTAATAAAAGTAAATCAATCCTTAAATTAAAAATAAAATACATATATAATCGAATATTAAAATCACAAATAGAATTAACATAATAAATTATATCCAATCAATTAGAAAATTTAACCAATAACCGACTTAGGATATATTCAAACTACACAGCCTAGTACAACATACACTTAGGTTTATTTGTTTGGACAACTAACTCTAGCTTCAGGTTAGGCCGGTGTTTACTTTCCTACTGGTGTGTAATAGACTTCCTCGATTTTCACTTCATGTTATTTATGATTGATGTGAGTATTTATTTATTTAACTATTCTCTGTGATATGATTTGATTGATGATTAGATTACCCATAGGTTAGGACCAATCTGGTTATTCATAGAATTTTCTGTAGGTGGTCACACTCGTGTAGGATAATAAAAGGGGGGCTAATTAATTAATAATTATATAAATACTACAGGTGCTTCAATTGGTTAGCCCTCAAATAAAAAAGAGTGTGGCCAAATATGGTTGGTGAATTCAATATTAATGTGGCCAAATATGGTTGGTGAATTCAATATTAATTTGAATTCAATATTAATTTTTATTATAAATGCTTAGGATAACCGTACAGGTGGTCTAGATTTTCTTTTTCTTTTTGAGATGTAAATAAAATATAAATGTAATTAAATAAATTCAAATGCTATGAAAGTGATTTAGAAATGAGATATCACATCTAACCTCAAATCCAAAGAAAAGAGAAGTGTTCTCTTTTATTTGGAAAGCTAGGTTATGATGATTCTAATATCCAAAGGGAAAAGAAAATACCCCTTTGGGGATGAGTTTTTTTTTCATTTGGATATCCAGGCTTGACGGATCTAAGGAGCTCATAGAAGAAGAAAAGACAAACTAAGGAGATGACAGAAAGAAGACGAAGAAATGAAGATAAGAAAAAAGTATATCCCATTTTAAAATCACTTGCGTTAGTCTTAGGATTAGAATCCAGATTTGTTATTAGTGGTGCCCAGCCACTTAACTTTTTGGTAAATTTTAGGTGTAAATAAAATGGCTTTTGTTATATGGACATTATACATTATATTCTGGATAATTTAATTTGATTATTTACATTATTTATGCAGTAGAATTATTTATCTATATAGGTTTCCTTGCATGCCGTGTTTTATTTTAGCCTGAATATGATGGGAGTTTTGGGTAAGGTTATGATAAAATTTTTATACTTAAAATCATAATAAAATTTTTAGGCTCACATAGTAACTCTAACGATCTAAGAAGTAAGCTCGGGACCACTGAGAGTTAGCATAAGCATATTATTATCTTATCTTTCTTATTAGGCGCCTCCCTGCCTGCGAGTTATGACAGACCACCTAGCCTATGAGGGTGCAATTCTATTAAAGAGGATATTGTACAATCTCTAGGAAAAAAATCTATTTTCTAAGCCTAATTTTAAAATGCTTCATATTCATTTTATACATTCAAGTCAATCAGTATGCATTGCATTAGATACAAATAAAAGAGTCTAAAATGTTAATTATATTTTATTTTTAGGCATTATTCACCCTACATAAGTTGAGGGGCCAATTAGGATCTGTCTTAGATATTAAACCTCAATTTCTTAAAACTTAAGCAATGTCTCTACCTATCTTTCATAAAGAGACTCAACACATCGTTTAAAAGCGCCTATGTGGTTAGCTGGTTCCACAATTTAGACCGGGGTAAGTTTAGATTTGCACTTCAGTAGTTAGGTTCAGATAACTACTTTGTAATGCCCAAATTAGATTAAGGTTCTGAGGCAAATTAATTTTTTTTAAATCTTTAGTCATCACCATCTGGGAATATAATCCTAAATTTCTAATAAAATGTCAACTTAAACATAAAAACTTTTCTCTTAAAATATAAAGCCCAATATAGGATAGACTGAGGTTGCCTCTAAGCTTCTCAGATTCCGGCACCTCCTACTTTTCCTCCTTTGACTCGTTAATAACTGTTCAACATTGAGCTTTTTCCTTGAAAAATTCTTATTTTTGTTCCTTGTCTTTTACTTTGTAGTCAAAGAGTATGAAATTGCTACTTTAATTGAGAGTTTTCTTAGGAGCATCATTCCTAGGAGGTAATTAACTATTTGGGCTTGCCCTTATAGGGATTTGAGAACCTCAGATTAAAATAAACCTTATTTTATTCCTATAAAATATGAGAAAAATATTTGGTAATACAAATATCTTTTTTTAAAAAAACCATTTCTAATTTTAAATATACTTGTACAATATTATTATTATCTTTCGGGTAATATAATATTCTATTTATTATATTCAACTTTAAAAATAATGAATTTTAGGAAACTCATTATTGTTTTTAGATGTCTTGAAGAATATTATGTTTATCTTTTGAGATGATATAATATTCTTCTTGTCATATCTAATCAAAAGAGTGGATTAAATTTTCAAAAAATCCTATTTCTATTTTTAAACATATTTTTATAAAATTTCATGTTCATCTTTTGAGATGATATATTATTCTTTGAATGGTGTTTGATCATAGAAATATTATTTTTCAAAATCTTATTTTGATATTGAATATATTATAGAATACAATTATATATATAAACATACAGGAAATAAGTAGTAACTGCTGCTATATTATAAGTAAAAAATATGTGTATACTACTACTATGTTATAGCAAAAAAGAACAAATGCATGTATACTAACATGTAGTACAAAAATTACTAGGTGATTCACATTTATCTACTAACTATTAATCACTTGGTGATTCACTACTAACATCTTCAATATTTTTCACAATGTCTAAGTCTATTTCCTCTTATTACAACTCGATCTCAGTAGCTATAATTTGATCATCAACATCATTAGCAAGTTTATTAAAGTTTGGCATACACTCTTTTAGATGTGTTGTTGGTATTGATGTAATATTCTCAATGACTCCCTGAGGTTTAGTCTAGATAACAACAAGTTAATCTTGTTTACCATGTAGTCTACTTGGAAAGTTAGTAAAGAAAACTTAGGTAGTCTGGTTAGCAATGATAAATGGGTCATATTTTTCATTTCTACCTCGCTTTACTTCTGTAATACTATAAAGTGGATGCACCCTTGTTTTTCTATTTTGTATTGGATCATACCAATCATAATGAAAAAGATACAAGTTATTCTCTTTAGTAGGATATTTCAAGCGTAGTTCTTTATAGTCTTCTTAAATTTATTTAAATACCTGAATAAAATATGGTTTTGAATTAATAACTTACTAATAGTATTTATTATGTTATATTTGCATAAAATTATCTATAAAAAAGATACATCCATTGATATTGAACAGGTCCACCAACTCTGACCTCATATAATAAATACATGGGCAGATGCTCCATTGAGTCAAAAAATCCTAGAAGACATATCTTCTCAAACTTATAGAAAATGAAAAGAATGTTATGCTAAATATGGACCAAAGCTTCTTCGTTAAATCATGATGAGCATTAGTCATTGAAAAAGAATTATGACTTTTCAATCCAAATAACTTCCCCGATCTCATATCAATAAATCTACTAGGGTTGGAAGCAGATCCATCAAGTAGCTTTAGGCTCTGCACCCACTCACAAACTGCTCACCTCTACTCTAAAGTGAAGATGAATAGAGCTTTTGGCTTTAAAAGTTTATCATTTTCACCTTCCTTCAACTAAATGATTTTACTCCTATAAATATCCTTCAAGTCCATCCTAGCTTTTACGTTATCTTTAGATTTTCCCTTGTTGTCCATTATTGTATTGAATATATTCTAAAAAATATTATTCTTTATATGCATCACATCTAAATTATGTTTGATTAAGTTTGTTCTCCAACATGACAAAGACTATAAAATGCTCTTCTTTACCCAATTGTGAGTCTTTGTAAATAACTAATGATGGAGATCAATTATCATGAGTATGAAATTTACTCTGTCAAATATTTCCTCACTTCTTAACCTTAGTGGAGGCTATATCATCCCCATTTTATTTTTAATAAAAACATCCTTATTTTTCTTGAATGGATGATTTGCAGGTAAGAGAAAACGATGAAAGTCAAACAAAGTATTTTTTTCCCATGCTTTAAAGTGAAAGATTTAATATTTTTCATGCAATATGGTCATACAAAAACTAGAGTGATGGCTTTTATTTTAAGACTTCATAATGTAACAATATATCCGAATGTCACATATTGGAAATGATGAAATGTTTGAGGAATATTCCATTCTCATCGTTTATTATTTGTTAATATTATATTTGAGTTTTAGAGAATTTTGCATGTCTATATTTATTCAATCAAGAACCTCAAACAAAGGGAGATTTTATTTGCATGGATGACTAAGTATTTGATGGAGGGGGGTTCTAAGGTTGAAGGAAGATGTTTAATGAGGGCTAAGATTCGGGAATGAGTTTGGAAGGTGACGGAGGAGCCCAAAATTGAGAGCTTATAGGTCTTATGGGTTAAGAGGGTTGTAAAATTGAGCGATGGGCTTTTTTAGTTATGTATAAGAGGTAGGAGAAATATATAAGTGATTTCTTATAAATGTTTGAGAGATGTAAGAAGGTAGATATAAAATAAAGAAAGATCTTTGTTTATAAAATTCTTACACTTTTAGAAGCATCACAACACACATAAAAATTCAAATTTCATACCAGGGAAGAGAGTTAGCTGGTAGTTCCAAGTGGTGGAGCTGGAGGGTGACATGAGGTTTTATTTTATGGGGTTGATGGTTGTTGGACCCTCATGCATGTGAATTGGCTTCCACTAAACATCCATTTGCATGGGAGCTGAATTAAGCATGTGTTCATTCACTTGGAATGATCAATAGTATGATATTCATATTATAGAAATGTCCAACAAATGGAGAACATACCTTTCAGGTTGTTTGCACATGTATGGTTTATGATATCCTAATTAACTTTAACCATTAAAGAAATTCAAATATTATAATTAACTAGCCACTATGAATTAATATTAATTATTCAATTTGCCAATATTCATAATACACATGATAATATTCTTAAAAAGAATAAATTGAGTAACAAAATGTGGTTTGGAGTGCCACTAGTGACATTGCATCATTTTTTTTTCTCAACAAGTATCACACATCAAAATAAATGGGGAACTTTGAGTTTATATGCTCCATAATGCACAAATTGGAGAAATATGTCTTTTATTTTATTTCTCAGGAAATATGCACAAAAGTTTATTTTGGACCACAATACTCTCACTTTTGACTTTAAATTACTTATTTTAAGTCAATTGTGACCAACATTGATTCAAATAAGCGTCAAATAAAATTTGAATAAGGTTAAGATCATATGAGATAAAAAAATTTGATTCATAATTGAACATTATTTAAACCTTAATAAAATAATAATTGACCTTCCCAAAAAGTTTTTTTGATCAAAGTTAAAACATGGTTCAAACAACTTTTTAAAAGACATTCTTCAAAAACTTTATTAAATAGTTAAAACTTATTCAAACACTTAGTTGACCTTAGTCATTTGCTAGTTTTAGGTTAATCACAAATTAGGGTAACATCTTGAATGAATGTTTTAAGACCGAAGCATCTAATGGAACCACTATCACTTGCATTCTATACATCTACATTATCACATATTTTACATGTGGAATGTCCATTTCATCAGCTACACTAATGATATATGGTAAACTTACTGATATTGCATCAGTTTCATTTGCACAACCTAAAAATCTTCTCAAGAGTAATAGCCACACATATGGGAGACTAATGTTTAAGGGATAAGGATATCCCATCTAAGAAAGCTCAATTAAAGAAATTGATGGTGCTTAATCAAAGCGTTAAATCACCTCTAGCTATAAATTATATGCACTCTTATCAACCTCTATCACTTTCTATATAAGATCAATGAGATCGCTAAAGAAAAGATTTCTCTATGCTATCAATTATTTAGTTATTATTTTTTAATTTCCAACTAGTTTTTATGCCATCTTTTCATTTTTTTTCAAATAAAATAAAAATGCTAGTGCTTGATTTACCTATTTAAAGAACATTATTAGTATAAAACTTCACTATTCTTTGAATCAGATTCTATCTTGTATCAAATCATATTCAATCATATTTGAAATTAAATCGAACAATGATCAAATATATTCAATCTACAATCAAATAATATAACTTCATCGCAATTTAAATATAGTTTGATCATGAATTGAACTATATTTGAATATGTTTGAAAATCAAATGAATGATGAAAATATGATGATAAAAAACACTCAATCAAGATATGATTGTACCATATTCATAGTTTGTTGAAACTTCTACCTATTTAAGATGTCACCATATATTATTATTAAATACCATTCTAATTCGGTTTGAGTAATGATCAGACAACACCATACATTATTGTAGCATATTCATAGTCTTTGACACATTTGAATTATGTTCGATCATAGTTCAAACAAGATCCGAATATAGATCATGCATATATTTTAATAAATACTAAAATAAACTCTTTTCTCTACCTATGTATTATATTTGCGTTAAAAAGATCAAATCAACTAAATATAATGGAAATATACAATAAACAGTACTCGTGCATGTTAAGTCATGGAAGAAAGAAGTATTATGCATCTCATTGTTACGGTTCCTCCACTACGATGAAATCTTGATGAAGGTACAATAAAAACAATAATGGAGAAAGTTGAAGTTGCAAGGCCGTGAAATCATCAGTGAGATATAAAAGATAGCATGAAGTGCTTTATAGACGTTTTGATATAAAATTGCTATTGTGGCATATTTATCTAAGAACTGAAATATCACATATATTTCTCTATTTTTAAGAATTTCAAGTCACATAAACTCAAAATTCTCAATTAAATTATAATTAAAATTGGAAAACATGTTTGAAATAAAGAAGAAGAAATTAGATAAAAAAAAGATGAATGGTTTGAAAAGGAAGCCTTCAAAGAAAATACAAAATAAAAATTAATATCATTGTTTATCTTTTTAGTTTTTTGCTGTCAAAATTTTTTACATTATGGTCAATTTTTTGAGTCAATAAATTCATGCATAAAAATAGTACTTGAAATGAAAGAAATAATAAAAAGGAAAAAAAATTCAATTGATTTTTATAATTAAAAATGTGTAAGTATTAATTTAAAACTTTTTTATTAATTTTTTATTATTTATAATTTTCAAAAACCGAG